>NC_066628.1:23932129-24179942 GCF_025201925.1 Gopherus flavomarginatus
GCGGAAACTGACTCTCTTTTATCTGCTGTTTCCTGCCCCCATTACCCCCCCCCCCCCCCCGCAGTTGGTTCCTAAAGCCAAGCCCCAGGTCCTAGAATGTTAATTTCCTTAGAAAATAGAGAGGGAGCAGTTGGGCCTTCCCATGTCTAGTGGCCCAGCCAGCTGAAGCTTCAGTCACACTTGACCTTCATGTGGGAATTTTCTATTGGCTTTTCCTTGCGTTGAGGCTGCAGGTTGAGAGGGGGACAGCTGACATGGGATTCAGCTTGTCCAAGGGAAGGTTCATTGATTCATAGAGCTTGCAGCCAGAAGGGACCATTAGCTCGTTTACTCTGACCTGTCTAAACAGGCCATTAAATATCAGTCCTTTAGGACCCAGTATTTTCTCCCCATGAAGGTGCTTAAATACCATAATCAAGTCACCTCTCAATCTTCTTGAGCTAAACAGATTGAGATCTTTTAAGTCTGTCATTATAAGGCATTTTCTCCAGCTGTCCAGTGATTTTTGTATCTCTTTTCTGCACCCTCTCGAGTTTTTCAGCATTCCTTTTAAAATGTGGGCATCAGAAGTAGATGCAGTATTCCAGTGTTGGTCTGAGAGGTAAAATTAACTCCTGACTCTGATTCGCTACTTCCCTGTTTATACACCCAAGGATCACTGCACTGGGAGCTCATGTTAGTTGCTTGTCCGCTATAACTCCTAAACACTTTCCAGAGTCACTGCTTTCCCAGATAGTCTCCTGTTCTGTAGGTCTGGGTTTCATCCCTTTTTCCTAGTTTTATGAGTGCACTGGGCTGTATTAAAACACATTGTGTTTGAATGGGTCCTGTTTAACAAGTGATCCAGATCACTCTGCATGACTGCCCTGTCCTCATTATCTACCACTCTGCTGGTCTCTCTGTCAGCTACATCCTGTATCAGCAGTGATTTTATATTTACTACCAGATCATTAATGAAACTGTTGAATAGTTTTGGGCCTAAATCCCCTCCCTGCTGAACACCTAGAAAAAAACCCCATTTGATGGTCATTCTCCATTGACTACTTTTTGCGGTCGGGTGGGGACTGGTCAGGGAATGGGGTAGAGGGCCTTTCCCGTCCAGGGTCTCAATTTCAAGCCAGTTGCTCTGGTTGACTTAGGGCAACAGGACAGAAACATTGAGGCCTTAGAGTACTAGTTCCAGTCAGTGCAAAAATCATCTTGCAGGTAGCAGATACTTGGCTGCTCCAGAAAAGCAGCTCTGCTACCATAGTGATAAGTGGGGCACAGAAATGTACATAGACTAGATCAGACCCCTAGGAGTAGGATCCACCCTACAAGTGGGATTAGAACCGAGAGCAGGTACAGGATTTAAAATAAACCAGGAAATGAGCAACTCCTCTTCAAAAGAATGAAATTCCCCCAAGTAAACATGAGGAGGAGCTGCCAGGACAAGGGCCGCTGAACTGTACCTCTCAGCCTCTGAGAGATTGCTGCTTCTCTCCTCGATTTTCACCTTAGTCAGCTGATGGTTCCCCTGGGGCTGGGGCCTGGTGCTTTCCTGGCACCTAGCCAGGCTCCTTCACAGCTTTGGGGGCAGGGCAGAGCACAGCTGCACCCCTGTCAATTCACAACTGGCATGCTGTCCCTTAAGGACCATAGTTGATGTGTATTAAAACAATCCCCAGGCTGCTCTAACTTATGCTGCTGGGGAGCAGATGCAATTTATGAAACGGGCTATAAGAAGCTCTCTGACAGCCCCATCACCTTCCTCTGGCTTCCCAGTGCTGAGTTGGAGCTGGAGAAAATCTGGCTCTGGATATATAGTTGGGACCTCGGCGTAGGATTGTCCAGCAGGTAGAGCACTCGATTGGCCCTTCAGAGGCTTGGGATTCATTTAATAAAAAGCATAGGGCATATCCTCACTTCACAGTCAGTATGTTGTTTTTTAAACTTAGATCATGGTGGCACACAGCAACCTGAAACAATATCAGAGCCCCACAGTGCGTGGACATAGTGACAGATGCCATGTTGCACAACTCTCACAATTTTATTGTGAGTTTTGTCATATTTGGTGATTTCTTAAATCCCCAGCTTCTGGAGTCATGTGAACATGGGAGATGCTCAGCTTTCTTTTAAAAAGCTGTCTGGCCCCATGGGTGGAGCAAAAAGCTTGAAAACATGACTAAGTCTGCCAGAAAGGTTCAAAACCAGAAGGCCAAGAAAACTAGTCCAAAATACTGCTGCTGATGATTTTTTTTAAGTAATATTTTAAACTAGTATCATGATTTTGGGACATCTGATTCATGATTTTTAATGCTTTAATCAAAGGAGGGGGTGGGTAAATTGAGGCACAGAGCTGTGATGTGACTTGCCTGAGGTCACATGCCAGGCCACTAGTAGAGCCAGGAAGAGAATCCACTGCCCTAGGCCCATGCCCCAGCCACTAGATCCTTTTGCCTTACTGGAGTGTGTTGCTCTTCTGCCAATGTATGCCAGCTGAGGCTCTGGGTTCCTGCACTTAAGTACTTTCAAAACTATAAACCAATACACAAGCTCTAGCCTTTTCCTGTCCTGCCTCCCTGTGGCCACACGCCCCAGTATGTAAACTAGTCACTGCAGCTCTAGCCTGTCCAGATCACTCCCAGACTGGGCTCTGCTAGGGCGCCTTTCATTCTCCGAGCACCGTGAACATACTAGCTGAGTCAATTCATACAGCCTTGGGTTTGCAGGTGAAGGGCTCCACAGCAGCCACATGGTGGGGATCTCAATCCCCTGCAAGCCGCTACCTGGCTTAGCTGGTGCAGTCTGGCCACCATCTCCCAGGGCTGCAAATGTTGAATAGAACAATTCCCAATGGTTTCACCTGCCCACTAAATGCACCATCACTCACTGCTGCTTTGCTGGATCATCTCCCCTGCCAGCATTGTTGTCTGCCTCCAGCCAGACACTTCCAGGTCAGCCTCCCCGGATGGGCTCAAGCTTGGCACAGGTCCTGGGGCATGGCAGAGCTTCTGTGGAGTGGATCTGTTCTCAGCAGGGCATCACTCCCACGAGCCTGGAGTCTCTGTGCTACCACCATGTTGCCATGGGGCTGCCTGCTACTAGCAGTGGTGGAGCTGTGGGGTGGGAACGTTTCTTGGCCCTGTAGGGTGATGGCATGACAAATACCAGCTTTGTCCAAGCTCTCATATGTACTAATGGCCACCAGTCTACTGGGCCAGGGTTAGGGATGAGAAAGAAGGAATAAACCAGGAAAGTCACAAGAGGAACTCAGTGGATGAGGAGAGAGGGGAATTTAGGCTGGTGCCAAATGACTCTTCATCTAACAGCTAGTGGTTGGGAAATGGTTTATATTACAGCAGCAGCTGACAGCCGATAGCAGGCTGGTCTTGGTAGGGCTCCAAACTGGGCTCCAGAAGAGCTGTGTTCAGTTCCAGGCTCTAGCACCAGGTCCCTGTGTGCCCTGGGCAAGGCCCTTCGTCTTGCTGGTCTCAATTTCCTGGCTGTGAATGGGGAAATGATCCTTCCTGTGGCTCTTCAGGGCAGGGCCTGTCCATCTGTATGTGTCTGTGCAGGACCAGCACTAGTCACTGCTGATGTAATACAAATACAACATGAAATCACAAATGTGCTTTGCCCCTTGGCTACTGCAGTGTGAGCACTGCTTCACAAGCTCAGGGATGGCAATGCAGGGGAATGCAGCACCAGCTTCTTTTGTTATAGCCTGAGTTTTCATCAGAGAGCTCACACACACATCCTGGCCCAACCTACCCCAGCTCAACGTACACCAAGCCGTGAAATACCAGCTCAGATTAGGCATGCCCCAGCCTCCATCAGAAAGGCTCTGAGGAGGCAACACTGAGCTCTCCCCTGCCAGCTAGCTGGGGAGGGGAAAGGCATAGGGACCAGACTGTATGAATACACCCAGTCTGCCTAGGTATCCAGCAGAGAGAGCTGTGTTGCTGAAGTCATCAACTTTGGCAGGTGTTGGGATACAAATCACTCTAGTACTGAATGCAGGGGGTAATGCAATCTTCTTATCTTTATTGTATGAGTAAAGGACAGCAGAACTGTGCTTAGCCTGTCCTGATTGAGGGGGTCACCCTCAACTGGACTGAACGTGCTAAGCAGGGGGCAAAGATGCCAGATCTCTGTGGAAGTGGAGGAGGTGGGGATAGATGTTCCTGGTGGAAGGAGTAGGCTTTGTCTAAGAGCCTTGGACATGGTTTAACCTGCCATTTTCTGCTGTTCAAAGACACAGCTAATTAGGGCTCTATTAGGAGTCTTGTTTTGTTAAGTGATCACTAGAGCTGAAACCACTTCTTGTGGGACAACATTTCTCCCCAGGATGCTTCAGCAATGAAGTTCCCACACACAGAGATAAGTCATTCTTCAAGACTTACCTGAAGAGATCACAGTAGAGAAGCAGGTAGCAGCAGAGGGTGATGGTGTGCATCAGTAACAGCTGGTGAAACAGTGAGCAGCTGACCGGGTGGCCAGCAGAGCAGTGATGCCAAAGCAAGTATTGGACATGTGGCAAATTGCCGGTACTGTTATGCTGGGTCTCACGCTTTCTCTTCTTTGGGGAAGGTTCAGGGCACCATTGCTTGCCTCTGAATTGGTATTTTAATTACCCCACTGGTGTGCTTGAGGAGGGGAGTGGAGAGGGAGGGACCTGGGCCCACCCTCTTCTCCAGGTCCCAACCCAGTGGCCCTGAGGTTTGTGGTGAACCACTTGAACTAGCAGTTCCTTCCCCTGGGCTACTTCCCTCTCCTGCCCTTCAGCTTGTGAAGGGGCTTCTAGCCCTCCTTCTACATAAGCCAGTTGCTCCTTACCTAGGGTTTTTTTGGATTTCTCAACTCTCCTCCAAACTTTCCTTTTGGTCTCCCTTCAAAATTGTTCTCTGTTCCAACTCCTTCAAAATGCTGTCTGCTCCAACTCCCACACTGTCTGACTGAAGCAGGGGGTTCTTAGCACACGACTGACTGCTGGTGCTCTAATTGGCTTCAGGTGCTCTAATTGACTTCAGGTGCTCTAGTTGATCTATAGCAAACCTTCCTCGCCTTGCAGGGAATAAGGCTCCCTGCTAACACTCTCCTGCTGCCCTCTGGCCATGCTGTATCACAGACACTAGAGTGAGTAAGGTGTTTTTTCTCTCTCTTCCCCCACCCACCTTCAAGTGGGAGGTGAACTCACTCAGGGTATGTCTACTCTACAAGATTATTCCGCTTTTATGGAAATCGATTTTTTAGAGCAGATTGTATAAAGTCATTGGACTTCTGGGTTGAGCTCTCAGTGCCTGATGGGGCAAAAAACATTGTTGCGGGTGGTTCTGGGTACAGCCTCACCTCTCCCTCCATGCAAGTAGCAGACAACTGTTTTGCACCTTTTTTCCAGGGTGAACTGTGCAGACGCCATAGCACGGCAAGCATGGCGCATGCTCAACTCAAGACAGCAGTCATGGACATTGTAAACACCTCGCGCATTCTCGTGCAGTCTGTGCTCCACCAGGACTTGCAAAACCAGGCGAGGAGGAGGAGGCTACGGCAGCGAGGCGACAAGAGTGATGAGGACATGGACACAGAATTCTCTCAAACTGCGGGCCCCTGTGCTTTGGAGATCACACTGGTAATGGGGCAGGTTCTAGCCATGGAACACCAATTTTGGGCCCGGGAAACAAGCACAGACTGGTGGGACCACATAGTGTTGCAGGTGTGGGATGATTCCCAGAGGCTGCAAAACTTTCGCATGCGTAAGGGCACTTTCATGGAACTTTGTGACTTGCTTTCCCCTGCCCTGAAACGCCAGAATACCAAGATGAGAGCAGCTCTCACAGTTGAGAAGTGAGTGGCGACAGCCCTCTGGAAGCTTGCAATGCCAGACAGCTACCAGTCAGTTGGGAATCAATTTGGAGTGGGAAAATCTACTGTGGGGGCTGCTGTGATGCAAGTAGCCAAAGCAATCATTAAGCTACTGCTATCAAGGGTAGTGACTCTGGGAAATGTGCAGGTCATAATGGACGGCTTTGCTGCAATGGGATTCCCTAACTGTGGTGGGGCAATAGATGGAACCCATATCCCTATCTTGGCACCGGAGCACCAGGGCACCCACTACATAAACCACAAGGGGGATTTTTCCATGGTGTTGCAAGCACTGGTGGATTGCAAGGGACGTTTCACCAACATTCACGTGGGATGGCCAGGAAGGGTTCATGACACTCGCATCTTCAGGAACACTACTCTGTTTAAATGGCTGCAGCAAGAGAATTACTTCCCAGACCAGAAAATAACAGTTGGGGATGTTGAAATGCCTGTAGTTATCCTGGGGGACCCAGCCTACCCCTTGATGCCATGGCTCATGAAGCCGTACACAGGCAGCCTGGTCAGTAAGTCAGGAGTTGTTCAACTACAGGCTGAGCAAGTGCAGAATGGTGGTAGAATGTGCATTTGGCCATTTAAAGGCACGCTGGTGCACTTTACTGACTCGCTCAGACCTCAGCCAAACCAATGTCCCCTTTGTTGTTGCTGCTTGCTGTGTGCTCCACAATCTCTGTGAGAGTAAGAGGGAGACATTTATGGCGGGGTGGGAGGCTGAGGCAAATCACCTGGCCGCTGATTACGCACAGCCAGACACCAGGTTGATCAGAAGAGCACACCAGGAAGCAGTGCGCATCAGAGAAGCTTTGAAAACCAGTTTCATCACTGACCAGGGTACAGTGTGACTGTTGTGTTTGTTTCTCCTTGATGAAACCACTCCCCCTTGATTGACTCATTCCCTGTAAGCCACCCACCTTCCCCCTTCGATTACAGCTTGCTTCCTAAAGAAATAAAGTCATTCTTGTTTAAAAATCATGTTTTCTTTATTAACTAATTATAAAAAGAGGGAGACAACTGACAAGGTATCCCATGTGGGGTTTGGGAGGAGAATAGAAGGGAAGGAAAAGGCCACTAAAAAAATTTCAAAATAATGACAGCCTTTTGCTTGGGCTGTCCACTGGGGTGGAGTGGGTGGGTGCACGGAGCCTCCCCTCACGCGTTCTTCACATCTGGGGGAGGAGGCTGTGGAACTTGGGGAGCTGGGAGGGCGGTTATACAGGAGCTGCAGCGGCACTCTGTCATCCTGCAGCTCCACCAGATGCCGGAGCATGTCAGTTTGATCATGCAGCAGCCCCAGAGTTGCATCCTGACACTTCAGATCTTCCTGCCGCCACCTCTCATCTCAAGCGTCCCTCCTGTCCTCACGTTCGTCCCTCCTGTCCTCACGGTCACTGGCATCTTTCCTGTACTTTGATACCACATTCTTCCACTCATTCAGATGAGCTCTTTCATTGCTGGTCACTTCCATGATTTCCGAGAACATTTCGTCTCACGTCTTTTTTTTCCGCCACCTTATCTGAGATAGCCTTCAGGACAGAGGAGGGAGACTTGAAAAATTTGTAGCTGCAAGAGGGAGGGAAAAAAGAGAAATATTTAAAAAGATACATTTTACAGAACAATGGTCATACTCTTTTATGGTGAACAACACTATTCACCTTACATAGCATATGTGATCTCACTACAAGGTCGCATTTTTCAGCTTACTATTGAGTGCCTGAGGCTTTGGTGTTAAAGATCACAGACACAGGTCCGGGCAGCAGAATTTGGCTTGCGTGCGGCCATGGTAAGCCATTGTCTTTCGGTTTTTGCAGCCGTCATATATCCAGTGCCCTCTTTTCCCAAATACCAAGGAAAGCCCATTGAGCACTGCGTCTCTCCTGATAACGTACAGCAGCAGAACCACCCCCATCCAATTCTCTAGGATGATCGCTTTACTCCTCCCCCCACCGCGTGGCTGGTATCATGGAAGATCACTGCTAGCCACCCTCCCCTCACTGCATGGCTGGTAGCAGGGAAGATTCCAGCTAGCCAAAAGCGAAAAAGCTCAGCACCAATCACCCCTCTTCCTCCTCCCCCTGCTTGGCTAAATGCAGGGAAGGATTTCTTTTAAGCCACAGGCAAACAGCCCAACCATCTCTGTCCTTCCCCTTAATTAAATTCCTGTATTTCAATCAAGTTACCATGAATGATATCACTCTCCTGAGGATAACACAGCGAGATAAAGAATGGATATTGCTTGAATGCCAGCAAACACTGGGACCATACGCAGCTAGGCTTTGTCATGCAGTGATACCAGGTTACTTGCTATATGCATGGCGTGGTCAAGTGTCCTACCATGGAGGACGGAATAAAGCTGCCCTGCCCAGAAACCTTCTGCAAAGGCTTCTGGAATACCTCCAGGAGAGCTCCATGGAGATGTCCCTGGAGGATTTCCGCTCCATCCCCAGACATGTTAACAGACTTTTCCAGTAACTGTACTGGCCGCGAATGCATCCCAAGTCCTCAGGGCAAATCAATCATTAAAAAACACTTGCTTTTAAACCATGTTTTATATTTACAAAGGTACATTCCCCAGAGGTCCCTTCCATGGCCTCATTGTCTGAGATAGTGGCTTGGGAGGGATGGGAGGGTACTTCTGTCAGGCTGAGAAAAACCTCCTGGATGTTGAGGAGAACGGACTGCTGTGTGGTCTTTGCAAGCTCGTCCTCCTCTTCCTCCTCCTCATCTTCCCTGTCCGCAGAATCCTCAGGCACGGCTAAGATTACCCCCACCTCAGAATCCACGGACACAGGGTGGGGTACTGGTGGTGGACCCCCCTAGAATTGCATGCAGCTCAGCGTAGAAGCAGCATGTTTGTGGCCCTGCCCCAGACCTTCCGTTTGCTTCTTTGGTTTTCTGGTAGGCTTGTCTGAGCTCCTTAACTTTCACACGGCACTGTACTAAGTCCCTGCTGTGGCCTTTCTCCATCATGTCCTTGGAAATTTTTTTCAAATGTTTTTTCATTTTTTCTTTTGGAACGGAATTCTGTTAGCACAGAATCCTCTCTCCATATAGCGATCAGATCCAATACCTACCGTGCGGTCCATGCTGGAGCTCTTTTTCGATTCTCAGATTGCATAGTAACCTGTGCTGATAAGCTCTGCGTTGTCACCTGTGCTGATCAGCTCTCCACCCTGGGCAAACAGGAAATGAAATTCAAAAGTTCGCGGGACTTTTCCTGTCTACCTGGCCGGTGCATCCGACTCCAGATTTCTGTCCAGAGCGGTCACAATGGTGCACTGTGGGATAGCTCCCAGAGGCCAATACCATCGAATTGCGGCCACACTAACCCTATTCCGAAATGGCAATACTGATTTGAGCGCTACTCCCGTCATAGGGGAGTACAGATATCGATATTAAGAGCCCCTTATATCGATATAAAGGGTGTCATTGTGTGGACAGGTGCAGGGTTATTTCGGTTTAACACTGCTGAATTTGGTATAAACGCATAGTGTAGACCAGACCTCAGATGCACTTCTGAACTCTGGGTCTTCACTGACCAAGGACAACCACTGTGAGCGAGGTGTGGTGGAGGAGGCAGGGAAGGGTGCGTTAAAGGAGCTTTTGGTTGTTGAACTCAAGAACCTGAGGTGAAAGACACTGCCCCATGCATTCTGTAGTGGGTGTTTTGGCCTTAGGGGATGAACGCAATCCAGAGAGAGGAGGCAAATGCTAGGGAGATGTTGATAAACCATTGGAAGTGTCTCTGTCTCCTGCTCTGAGTGAGCTCACATCTCCCCGTGTCTCCTAATTTGTGCTGGTGAGGCTGTGAGTCCCTTGTGCCCATTGAAGGGGGACAAGAATGGAGAGACAGAACAAGGGCATCATCAATGGGGCTTGGGTTTTTTCTGTCTCACACATTTTGTCAGTTGCAGTTCTCTCTCCAAGTGCAATTTGATCCTCATCCCAGACCTTCTGCCTCACAGATATGGGGTTGCAGCATGGAGTGAGAGAGATGTTAATAACTGGGGTAAAACAGGAACGATGACTCCCCTTTTCTAAACTAATTGACCCAGAGGGAACCCCTGCATTCATGCTTCAAATACACAAGTAGTGCCTAGAACTGAATCCTTCGCTGTTCATGGCTGGAGTGTAACACGCTGGCCCAGAGGTGCCCTGTCCTTCTTCAGTAGCTAGGATGTAGCTAGAGGTTTGAGAGTCCCTACTAGGTGTAGACCAATGGCACTGATCCAGCAATTCATGTAGCAATAGTAGCATGTGCTTTTTAGATGCAGCTGTCCAGATTCAGCCTTGCAGATGGATCCTGCGGGGAAGGGAAGGTTTTGTACAAACTTCCCCATCACACACCTGATCTGAATGACAGCCCAACCCTATCTGGGTAATACTATAGAGCTCTGGCTGAGCTCATGACCTGTATGTGCTTGCACAGATGCTAAGCAGCAAGCCAACCACCAGCTTGCAGGCTCGAGTCCATGGCTTTTGAAACTGCCTTGGCATGCTGCTGAGGGCACCTCTGGACATGTGCTCTGTGGGTGCAAGAGGAAGAGATGTGATGAGAGCTACAGAGAGTACAGCACTGAGGACATGGCTGGATGAGAGGAAGGATGGGCTTGAGACTACGGCCCTTGTGTGGGATTCATGAGCTGTAGGTTTAATTCCTGGTTCTGTCCCTGACCCTTGGGTGTGCCTGCACTGCAATTCAACCCAGTGTCTGGCCCATGGTGGCTGACTCGGGCTTGCAGAGCTTGGGCTATGGGGCTGTAAAACTGCAGTGTAGACAGTCTCAGGCTCGAGCCTGAGCTCTGGGACCGCACAAGTGGGGAGGGCTGCAGAGCCTGGGCTCCAGCCTGAGCCCGAACGTTTACACCACAGTTTTGCAGCCTGAGCCCCTCAAGACCAAGTCAGCTTACCTGGACCAACCACTAGTGTTTAATTGCAGTGTAGACATACCCAGGATGTGTCCCTGGGCCAGTCAAATCAGATCCCTGTCTGAAGAATGGAGATAATAAGTCGAGCAGGCTTTGGGTGGGATATGAGCTGCTCAGACCCCGTGGAGGTGAGAGTCATACACATATAGAGAGTTAGCACATCTGCAACCTGCAGCTCATGGCTTATAGCCAGCAGGGTGGGAAAGGGATTTGACTTTAGCATTATTAACCAAGATCCAGGTCCCATTGTGCCAGCTGCTGCATAGATACAGCATGAGCAATGGTTCCCGCCTGACAGAGCTTACAATCCAAAAGACAAGGCAGACCAATGGCAGGAGGGTGAATGGTCACACAGCTGGTCAGTGGCAGCAGGAAGTCTCAGCCCAGTGCCCCACCCAGTAGACCACACTTAGCTTCCAACCGCACACAATAACAACTAGCTCTGATACAGCACATCTCATCTCATCAGCAGCTCTCAAAGCACTTACAAAGGAAGTTGGTGTCATTAACTCCATTTTACAGATGGGGAAACTGAGGTACAGAAGGGGCAGCATCTTCCCAGGGTTACCCAGCAGGGTGGTGGCAGAGCCTGGAGCAGAACCCAGGGCTCCTACGCCCCAGTAAAGTGTAGGACTCTATCCAGTAGGAAATACTGCCTCCAAAACCCTGCACTCGCAGACAGTGGGGACGGATCTGAGACAAGGGAACCTGGGGCAGCTACTAGAAGCATGTCAGTCATTCAATTCCCATTGTAGCACTGTCAGCACCCCAGAGTCCAAGGGGTATTCTGGACAGCAAAGCACATAAAAGACCATTTCTGGCAATCAAAATGATATTATTGTTTTGGAAAATAAACTATAACAGTTACAAATTTTGCTCTACAATTATTCAAAAAGAATGTCTCAGAGATAGTGTCTTCACAGCACATTAATAAACACAGGGAATTATGCAAAATTAATGCAAATAACCTTCTTTTATTTATGTTCCTAAGGTATTTTGGGGTGAGGAATATATCTCCTTTTAAATATATACTTTTATTCAAATTATTGGGGAGGAACTCATTTAGCATTGAACAGTGAGTGGAAATCAATATGGAGACAGCACCAAACACATTTCTGGTGGCTGCATGTCTGTCATTATTTTCAAAGACTGGTGCCCAAACTTAAGCACCTAAATCCAGATTTTGGCATCTACATAAACATATGGCATTACAGTGAGATTTTCTTAGAAAGGGAGCATACTGATCAAGTTTGCAAATGCACAAACACAGAATGGAGGATAACTGGCTTGGAAGCAGCACGGCTGAGAAGGATCCGGGAGTTGTGGTAGGTCATAACCTCAACATGAATCAGCAATGCGATGCTATTGCAAAAAAGTCAAATGCAATTTTGGATTAATTAACAGAGGAATAGCATGCAAGTCATGGGAAGGGATAGTAAAGCTCTATTTGGCACTGGTTAGGCCTCAGCTGGAGTACTGTGTCCAATTTAGGTCACTAATATATAGAAAAGGATGTAGATCAGGGTCGGCAACCTTTCAGAAGTGATGTGCCGAGTCTTCATTTATTCACACTAATTTAAGGTTTCACGTGTCAGGAATACATTTTAACATTTTTAGAAGGTCTCTTTCTATAAGTCTATAATATATAATTAAACTATTGTAAAGTAAATAAGGTTTGTAAAATGTTTAAGAAACTTCATTTAAATTAAAATGCAGAACCCCCTGACCGGTGACCAGGACTCGGGCAGTGTGAGTGCCACTGAAAATCAGCTTGCGTGGCGCCTTTGGCACACGTGCCATAGGTTGCCTACCCCTAATGTACATAAACTGGCAAGGATCCAGAGGCGAGCAACAAAGATGATCAAAGGGATGGAATGTAAGCCATATGAGCAAGGGCTGAAAGAATGGGGTATGTTTAAACTGGAAAGGAAGAGATTAAGGGACACATGATAGTGGTCTTCAAATACTTGAAAGGCTGCTATAAAGAAAGATGGAAAAAAGTTGTTCTCTTTTGCCACAGAGGGCAGGACAAGAGACAATGAGTTCAAACTGCAGCATAGCTGATTTAGATTAAATCTCAGGAAAAACTTGCCAACTGTAAGAACAGTAGGACAATGGAACAGACTGCCTGGAGAGGTCATGGAAGCTCCTTCACTGGAGGTTTTCAAAAGGAGGCTGGATAGCCATCTGTCTTGGATGATTTAGACACAACAAATCCTGCATCTTGGCAGGGGATTAGACCAGATGACCCTTGAGGTCCCTTCTAACCCTATGATTCTAGGACCTCGCTTGTCATCGAGTCTAGTCCCCTGCTATCACAGGAAGCCTGACCAGATAATCATATTTATAAACTTATCAAGCTCCATCTTCAAACTAGTTAGGTTGCCTCCACTCCTTCTATTGGAAATCTGTTCCAGAATCTCACTCCTCTGGTGGTTAGAAATTCTCTTCTAATTTCCAGTCTGCAGTTATTCACTGCCAGTTTATCCCCATTTGTTCTTGCACCAATACTGTCTATTAGCTTCAGTAGCTTTTCTTCCTCCCTGCTGTTCACTTCCTTGCTATAGTTATAGAGAGTAATCACATCCCCTCTTCTCAGCCTTTGTTCAGCTAAGCGAACCACGCCAAGCCCTTTGATCTCCTCTCATAAGACAAGCTCTACATTCCCCTGATCATCCTCATAGCCCTGTCCCAGTTTGAATTCATTTTCTTGAATAAAAGCACTTAAAGGGATTAGGAGCACAAACTCCACAGAAAAATCAGACTCATGCTTAGACCCTTTAGAAAATCTCACCATTAGGCCCCTAATTTTAATCATTCAGTTTTTGAAAATGTTGGCCTTAATTTTCAGGTCATTTTCTTGAAACATTTCAGAGACCAGCCATACAGGGGATTGTGTATAAAAAGATTCCAGAATCTAATCACTGCTAGTGCATGTTTTTTTGCAGCCAGTTTCCTGACAGGCTGTGTAAATCGAAGGCCAGGAGGCCTCGTAATGCAGAGCTTCCAAAGAGATAATTGGCCTTGTACCCCAACATGGCTTTGCTGTTTTCCCACTCCCATTTCTCCACTAGAGCTTTCCTTGCTGATGGCCTGTGGACTAGAGACCATTGAGGCCAAGCCAGTGGCAGGAATGTAGATGACCAAATCTTTATACAAGTTAATGCCCATAAACTGAAACACTCTGTCAGCAGCAGCATTGACTTGTGCCAAGGGTTTCACAGCCAATGGAGTGTTTTAAACTGGAGAATAACACTGCCTTTTTCCAGGGAATACTCAACAATTTCCCACGACAGATCAAAACACTGCAAAAAAAATTATATATAATATAGATAGATAGATAGATATAGATTTATGCACACATATACACAGATATATCACTAGATGGATAATGGTAATTACAGTGAAAACCATGGGGCCACTCTCCCCACACCTGCCCATTGCAGTTGGACAGAAAGACGCAGCAGAATACAAATGTAAAGCTGAAATAATAGTTGATTTTCCAGATTAGTGACTGAACCAAAAAAAATCAGGGGGGGAAATGTCATTTCTGGTCAAGCAAAACATTTTGTTCAAACCAATGTAATTTTTTTTTCAGTTTTTCATTTAATTTTCAAGTGTTTTTACTCTTTTAAAAAAATTAAATCCAGCTAAATTTTTAATGAAACATCACTTTGAAATGAAAAGTCAAAATGTTGTTTTGAAAATTTCAAAATAAACCATTTTGACTAATTTGTTTTTATTCAGCTGAAACTATTTGCTGAATGTGACCTGAATTTGTTATTAGTTGCCTCAAACTGCATTTCATGGTGAACTATTTGACCGAAACCTTTTGCCAAGCTCTATACAAACATCCATGAATCACAACCAAGACCAAAGCCAGGGAGGAATGAGTTCTCAGATGGTGACTGGCCCACTGCTGTGCTCTGCACCCGTTTCACACCCATTCCCATGAAAGCGTATTGTACAATTGGTCTCCGTTGTTGCCGGCACAAAGTGCCCAAGGCCAAGCAACAGCGGGGGGGGTCCGTCGCCTGGTGTGCCGTGCCAATAAACACACCAGCGGCTCATAAACTAAGGATTTTCCCTACAGGGTACTCACACAGGAGAGGCTAACGAGGATGGCCACGACCCTCCTACACCTCCCTTCAGCAAAGAGCGTCGGCTAGTCTCTGGGAGACAGTGCTGCTTACTCTGATTGCATCCAGTGAGATGATCAGACTGTTAGTAGCCCACATGGAAAGGAAAGGGGAAGGGAAGAATGGTACACACACTCCTAGACCCAGGTAGCTTCCTCACTGGATGATGCCAGGCTGAGTCAGCCCACCATGGATCAGACTTCCTAAAGATCCACTAGTTACCAGGCTTGCATTAGAGTAGTCCTGGTCACGAGCTTTTGCTTCACAGGGTACTCTGGGAGTCTTCCGGTAACAGTCACCCACACTGGCCCCCAGTACCATTCTGCATCTGATCTTGCTTTTTAGCTACAACAGGGAGAGAGTGCACTAGGACATAGGGTCTCCCCTTTCTAGACAGGTCCCTCCTTTGTCCCTGCACTATCCCTAACCTGCTTTTGAATCCTTGCACTCTGCCAGAGAGGGGGAAGAACAGGAGCTACGATGGGGGATTTTTTTTTACAAGAGCTCTCCATACAAACAGCTTCAGAAGCTACCTGTTCACTGACAAAACAGGAGTAATTGGAGGATCGTGTTATAATTAAGTGATCCTTCCGGTGGCCACCTTTTCTGGTCCTCTAGTTAATATTGAGGCCAGTCTACTGTACAGAACTTTTTCAGTTTATTCTTAGTCATCGGATCCGAGCCAAACACCTTCCAATTCACTAGAATGCATTCTAAGGGTGTATACCGTACCTGGCGCCCCATACCATGTCCTTGACCCATTATATGCTAATAAATCAGTAGGTGCTCTATCACCTCTGATTTCTAACCAAAACTAATGGGAATTACAACGACTGGGTGTCCCCAGCCTCGAGCATAAGTCCACACTACTGGACTGTTCCTACCTTATCCAAGGGATCAATTCCTCACCGTCGCCCTCAACTGCTTCTCCACTACTCGAGCACGTTGCACTGTTGTGCCCTCCGGGGTCGGTCGAACTGCATCTCTGCCGAGGCCCCTGGTGAAGTCACCGGTGTGCACTGGGCGTCAGTCGTTGCCGCGATCCGTTGACCAGCAGGAGGGATCCGGGCAAGGCTAATTTTAGCCTAGAGCCCACCTTTGGGCGCCAAGAACTGTTGCTGGCACAAAGTGCCCAAGGCCAAGCAACAACGGGGGGGTCTGTCGCCCGGTGTGCCGCGCCAATAAACACACCAGGGTGGAGAAGCAAACAAAGTTTATCTGAGATCTCAAAGCGGTGCAAGGAGACGAACGCCTCAAATCATGCACACCTAAAACAAGTGGCTTTTCTCTTTTATACCTGAGTTGTTTATTACAAAACCTGCTAACTAGCTCGTCCCTCGTTCCCCCCTCCCTCTTCCATCCAGCTGTAGACATATACATTTTATCTAAATGCGGCCTTGAGTTCATTCCAGCCTAACTCCAGTCTGTTACAACAAATCACTGGCTGCTGACACTACACTTTTGCAGCTGTTAACATATTAGGTTACACTAGGTTACACAAAGTGTTTAACATGGAGGAACATTGGTTCATTGAGGCCTGAGCAGGAGGGCTTCATCGGCACTAGTGATCTTCCACCCTCTCGAGTTACCTAGGGTTATGCCTAGTGACACCAACACCGTGAAGAAAGGCAACGTAGGCTCATGGAGTCAATGAGGCAGGCATGGGATGGCTTCCACCACCAAGGACCTTAAGTAGGTGGCATCAGTGGTCAGAGTCCCTCCATATTATCTTCCTCCCCCTTCTCCTCATCGTCCTCTTCCTGCTCCTCCTCCTCCCCTTCCTCCTCCATGTTCCACGTCGCTTTGTCCCTAGCACCAGCCGCATGTTCTGGCACCCAGTAATCCCAGGGGAGCAGGTGTTTGTTCATTTTGATGAAGGCCAGGCTCTCCACACTACCAGTAGAGAGGCAAGTCTGCCTGTTCCGCATGATGGTCCCTGCCATGGTGAATAGCTGCTCAGAATAGAGGCTGGATTGGGGGCAGCTCAGGTGCTGCACAGCCACCTGTAAGAGGGGCAGCCACACGTCCCGCTTGAGCTGCCAATACACCAAGGGCTCAGCGCTGGCTGACAGAAGCATGATGTCCTGCAGGTAGATCTCCACAATTGGGGCCGCCTGAGCCTTGGCTGAATCCAGTAGCACTGGGGCCACACTGATGAGGCCGAAGTCCTTGAGGCTGTCCCACAGGCACTTGCACCGTTCTGTGGCACTGCTCTCACGCTGCTGCTGTGTCTGTCTCCAGCTGGTGCCTCGGTCCCGGACATGCCGGATGTTCTTGGCCACCTTGTTGACGAGTCTCTGCGTCCAGCGGTGCAGACTGCCCTCCCCTTCAGGCACGAAGGAGGCCATGTTGTTCTTGAAGCAGGGGTCCACATAGGTGGCCAGGACATAGTCCTCCTGAGTGTGGATCTCAGTGATTTGCAGGTTGCTCCGCAGGGTTTGCAGCAGGCTGTGGGCCAGCACCTGGCCAGTCTCCTCGCTCTTGCCCTTCTACTGCTGCACCAGTGAGAGCAGCTTCTTCTCAAGCAGGCAGATGAGCGGGATGGCCTGGCTGATGCTAGCATCAGTCCCGCTCACCAGCTTGGTGGCGTTGTCAAAGGGCTGCAGGATCTGGCACAAGATGCAGATGAGGGGCCAGTCGGCCTGGGCCATGTGCAGCCCACCAGCCCGCGGGCCCTGGGCAGAATGGCGCAGGCAGAAGGCCTGGACAGCAGCTCACTGCTCATACAGCCGCTCCAGCATGCGCAGGGTGGAGCTCCACCACACCACCACCTCCTTCTTCAGCTGGTGCCGTGGCAGCTGATTCTCCACCTGCAGCTCCCAGAGCAGGTGGCAGGCTGCGTAGAAATGCTCAAAGTGGGCACAGACCTTCCTGGCTGCTGCCAGCACCTGGTCCACCTCCTCATTGCTGTGCAGGAACTCCTGCACCACCAGGCCCAGGCAGTGTGACAGGCAGGTGATGCGGGGGAAGCTGCCTTCCAGCAGCACACGCTGTCTATCATCTGAGGCCACTAAGCCCGACGAGAGGGAGAGGGGCATGAGCCACTCCCTGATGACCCCCCGCAGCCTCTCCAGCACGTGCCTGGTTCCATGCTGCTTCTCCAGGCAGCACATGTAGAAGGGGCATGCTGGCACAGGATGCTGCTGTTGCTCATGCTCACCCAGTGGGCACTGATGAACATGTAGTCAGTGGTTTGACCGCTGGTCCACATACCCACCGTTAGGTGCACAAGGCCACCCTCATAGTCCCCCAGCGCCTGCAGCACCGCAATTTTTACTGCACAGCACAGCTCCGGCACTGCCTTCTTGGAGACGCAGGAGTGACTGGGCACCTGCCAGCAGGGGGTGGCTGCCACCATCATTTCCCTGAAGCCCTCGCCCTCTACGTGGGAGAAAGGTAGGAGGTCCAGGGCCAGCATCTTGACACATGCAGCATTCAGTGCCAGAGCCCGGGAGTGGGCCCAATGGTACTTGGTACCCCTCTCCAGGCTCTCATCGATGGACAGCTGGGCGTAAGAGCCCCCAGGTTGCCTGGTGATGCTGGGGGCCCGGCCAGTGCCACTCTGCTCCCTGCACTTCAGTGCAGCCTCACGTGGTGTCAGGGGGGGCTCTACCACTCCGGGCTGCTGGCCTTCGATGTTCTTCTGGCGCATGTAGACAATGCTGTGGTTGTGCTTGATGTGGTTGCCAAGCGATGACATACCCAGGCGCTTGGGGTCAGTCCCACACTTAACCATCTGCTGGCAGATCATGCAGGTGACATGTGTCTGGTTCCCAGGGTCAATGGAGAAATACTCCCAGACCCCTGATTTCTGCTGGTGGTATCTCCCAGGCCCTGAACCCTGCGTCACCATCGCACGCATGCAGGATGTGATGGGGCTAATGCTGTGGGAATTGTGCTCTGCCCTGCTGTTCCCTGTGGTTTCCCCCGCTTTTGGACACTGGTGAAATATGAGGCTATCAGCATCTGATGCTGGGCTCCCCATTCCTGCGTGCTAGGGCATCCCACCTCGTCGCTGCCCTCCTTCTGCTCCTCCATGTCCTCCAGGGGAGCTTCCCCATCCATCCCAGAAGAGTAGTCTGAAAGCGTGTCACCCCCTGATGAGCCTGCCTCCCCAGCCATGCTGGCTCTGTTCTCGTCAGCCTCCGATTTGACAACCTGCAATACTTCATCTGTGATGAAGAGGGGTCCCCCAGTGCCTGACTCCCCTATGACACTGGACACAGCAGGCTTGGCCAAGCAGTATTTCTGTGTGGTGGATCGTGGTGATTGGCAGCTGGCAGAGATGCATGGCTGTGACGACAATCCTAAGCAAGTGCCAATGCTGAGGCTGGCTGCATGCTGCCTGGGGCTTAAGCGTGGCTGTTTGGCAGAGGAGTTTCTCCACCCTCTGCTGCTATGATTATTTTTCTTCATTGTGTGCTAGCAAGTGGTAAAGGCTGATATATAAAACAACCTAAGACCCTGCTTAACGCCAATGAGGAACAGCAACAGGACTCCCAAATTCTCACTAGAGCCCTGACACTGAGACACTCTGACTGGACCCTGGACATATATGAGATTATGGGGTGCAAATGTGGCAAGAGAAAGTTACATTGAAAGTCTGCACCCTGCCAATAAATCTGACAGCAGCCTCAGTTATCCAGAGATGATGCCCCAGAAGTGAGGCCAGTGGTGTCTTACGGTAGATGTTTACAATGATCTACCTTCCTAAACTTCTCTCCTACCCTGCTAAACTGTCCTTCTCCACAAGTCATTCACAACAGCTTCTTCAAGCCCCTCTACTCGTCACAAGTTATTCCTTCAGTGCCAGGGAACTGGGAAAATATTATGTGTCTAATCACCACTAACCAAAGCAGTTGACTGCTATCAAATATTGCTGCAAACTATTCACCATCCAAACCCGCCTCCAAAATATGTCAAGTGAATTCACACAGGCAGTAGATCAGAGGAATTTGCAGTTTGCTGTCTCCAACAGGAATGGAGCTTGAATAATTTGCTGAGTAAATAATATGCAAAGAGTTATCCTCCATGCAGGTCCTCACAAGTTGTACACCAGGCAAGCAGCAAAGAACTCATTATCTGAGGCCCATTCACTCCTTGGCCTCTTTGCTGAGACAATGGATCCTGAAAATGGTTTTCCTGTGTGGATGCCTATCCTATTAGGAACTGCACTGAGGCTATCCAGCTCACATCACAAGGGCCACTGAAATAAAAAGCAGACCCCACCCCCAGCTCACTTCCCATCGTGTGCTGTTCACTCCCACAAATCCTCACACAATCCATGAATTCCCTTCAAGAACCTGCTCCCTCCACCCATGATCTATCTGACAAATAAGTCATCCAGCTCCCGTGCTACGTGGCTATCAGCACTGAACCCACAAACACAGCTCCATCCTCTCTGCCTCATCTCCCACCACCCTTCCTACCCACAAATGATCAATGTTTCCATTTGAACAGGGCGGGGTCTCTGATCTCTGCCGTGGAGTTAGCTCTGACTGAACAATTTCCCTCAGTGAGTAGCTACACAGGGCTCCTCTTCCACATATTCACCCACAAAAGCTCATGCTCCAATATGTCCTTTAGTCTATAAAGTGTCACAGGACTCTTTGCTGCTTTTACAGATCCAGACTAACATGGCTACCCCTCTGATACTCTTCCACATAGGTTCTCTGAGGCTGGGTGACAGCTGATTTGGCATCGACATTTTTTGCACACTCAGGACAGTCATGGATCCTCTCTCCCATGTGGCTCCTCGGACAGCAGATAAGGTCTGAGTGAAGCCTTGCCCCTCAGTCAGCACACATGCTTTCTCTCTCTTCCTTGAGGGATTTGCTGGTAGAAAATGATATCTCTGAGCTTTCTGATGTCTCCTTGAGTGTGAGTGTGTTTACCCTCTCTCTCCACTGGAGTGGTTCCTCTGCTGTCTTCCCTGCCTGTTCTTATTCCTGTAAAATTTCCACCGGGGTGGACTCTGGGAAACATTCCCTTTGGATCTGCTAAGCAACATTTCATGAGGTTCCCCCTTCCTCTGGACATTTAGATCAAGATTATCCTCCTCCTTCTCCCTCATGATCCCACCATGTGCTGGAAATAAAAAATAGAGTCCAAGTGTCAACCACACTGCCTCATTTGAAATCCTTGGCAATAAAAACAACAAACAGTATCACAATAAAAACAAGTGTCGATCATCTATTTTGGCTCATGTGTCTGGGATCACCTGCCACAAAGCTCATAGTGATGACTTTGAAACAACTTGTTAATAAAGGAGAGAAATTAAGCACAGATTTCTAATTTCTCACTTCTGCTAAATAAAAGGGCTTTAGGGGTCATGGTGGAAACCAAATGAACATGCACTCCCAATGTGGCTAAAATGCCTAATGCAATCTTTGAGTAAAGGGACTATTGAGTTGAAGAGGTGATATTACCGCCAATATATGGCACTGGAGAGACCACTATTGGAATACAGTCTCCAGTTGTGGTTATCCACATTTTTCAAAAGTTGGAAAGGATTCAGAAAAGAAAACCTGCCCTACATTGAGAGACTTAAGGAGCTGAATCTGTTTAGCTTATCAAAGAGAAGGTTATAAGGGAACTTGATCCTGGTCTATAAATAGCTACATGATGAGAACATTTCTGATAACAGAGGGCTCTCTAATCTAGCAGACAATGGCAGAACAAGATCCAGTGGCTAAATGTTGAAGTGAGGCAAATTCAAAGTGGAAATAACATTTTTACCAAGGTTATTAAGAACTGACCCAGGGAGTTGGTGGAATGTGGGTCACTTGGACTCTTCAAATCATTGGGCTGGATGAAATTCTCTGGTCAGTGTGATGCAGCAGGTCAGATTCATTAGACAACCATAGTGGTCCCTTCTGGCCTCAAAAATCTTTGACATTTTAAGTATCTGGTGTCAAATGAAAAGAACTGGGCCTTGGGCTAACATTTTTAAAAATAATAATTGACATTATTTTATACAAGTAATCATACAAACATGCCTCAGTGTAAGCTGTTTTAAACACGTCAAACTCTCAAAACAAGAAACAAATCCCAAAGACTTCAATGGTAGATTCTGACTGCTCAGCTTCCGAAAGTCACACCATGAAGCATGGTATTCTGAATGGTATGGTAGGCACTGGTGTTTGAAAATCCTGGCTTGATATGTTTAATTGTTACAAGTGATAGACAGATAGAGTTTTGAGAGACAAAAAGTCAAACATGAGGAAACTACCAGCTTTATCACCTTCACTGGTTCTCTTTGTTCTTTGAACCAGCTGGGATTTTAACTAAATTACTCTTGGTATTAACCTTTAAACACTGTTACATCACTCAGTAGTTTAATTATTAAGTTAAAATGCTTACATTTTGTCTGGGAATAAAAATATTTTCTAAAGAAATCTTTTTGGAAAGTCTATAATTTCTCCTGCTGCCCCTTCCAGTCTTTCTCCTTTTCGCCTAGACTCGGTCACTGGCCCGGTTCAGGGCCGTTCGCTCTCCCGGAGCTGGCTCAGCTCCTGCAGGCGCTCAGGAGGGCAGAGCCGGGGGGGGTCAGGGAGGGCAGCAGCTCTGGGACTTGCAGACCTCCCCCCCCCCGGGAGCACAGCTGGGGCGAGGAGGGGCCGGTGCTGCAGAGTCACTTTCCTGCCCTGCCCCAGCCCTTCCCCCTGGTCTCTCCCCTCACCTGCAGGCCCCGACTCAGGGGCTGGTGGCGGCAAAGCCCGGGGCAGCCCCCAGAGAGAGTCCCCCAGGCTGGGCACAGAGGGACGCTAGGGAAGGGCTCTCCCCGCATACACCCCGCTGGGCAGCAGCAGCTCAGCCTGGGCTCAGGTCACTTAGGGATGCAGCAGCAGTGTCTGACTGGGGAAGCTCAGCCCCTGATAGATAAAATAGAGAGAGAAAGAGAGAGCAGCCTCCCCTGTTCTCTTATCAGTTGTCCCCCCCCCCCCCCCGCCCCAATCAGTTGGGTTCTGAGGTCCTGTGGATCCTCCCCTTAGGCTGGGGGGGGGCATCCTTTAGCAGTGGATGGGCTTCCGCCTGCCCACCTCCCGGATACCCAATAGGTACACTCCCTCTTAGAAACTCCCCTGTTTGCAGTCCCCTTGGTTACTTAGCCTCTGGCTTTTAAGGCTTCCCTCCTAGGTCAGCCCTGCCCCCGCGTTAATCACACGGGGGAGGGTGATCACAAGGCAGATCCAGGGAACAAAGGCTCAGACTGTCCTCACACACACAATCCCGACTGACCCTGTCACTTGAAATAACCTGAAAGAGAAAGAAAAACAGAAACAGCCAAAACCCAAACAAACTTAGCAACAGCCAGAGCCCTCTGGTAGCCACAGCTAATTAAATCCTCTCCCTGAGCTCCCCCGGGGCCGAAAATCCAGCCATAGTCCTTCCCTCCTGCCTGAGCAGAGAGAAACCTCCAGAGCGATTGAACCAGAGACAGAGCCCCAGAGAAACCTACCCCTGGCCCAGGCAGCTATCCAGGGCGCCTCCGGGCAGCCTCTCAGAAGCATATTTGCATAAAACATACGGAGTGCAAAATCACACTCCCTTCAGTGCAACAACCCTTCTTTGGGGTCCACTCTGTCTCGGGTTAAGCTGAAGGCTCCAGGGCCGGCTTTAGGCTGATTCAGCCGACCCCGGGAATCGGGCCCCGCGCCTTAGGTGCCTTTTAAATTTTTTTTACTTACCCCGGCTAAGGTCTGCTCCGGGGTCTTCCATGGCCCCGCTCCACTGACCAAAGCGCCAGTGGGAGCGCGCCAGCCCCACAGCCCCACTCTCCTAGCTGTAGCTCCGGACCCTTTAAATAGCCGCTAGAGCCATGGGATAGCGGGGGGCTCCGGGGGCTATTTAAAGGGCCAGGGCTCCAGCTGCCTCTGCCACCCCGTCCTTCAAATAGCCACCGGAGCCCCGCCGCCCCCATGCATTCCCCAGGGCTCCCGCCGCTATTTAAAAGGTCCGGGGTGAGGTAGAACAGGGGAGCCCAGGGCCCTTTAAATAGCCCCCAGAGCCCTGGGATAGCAGGAGGCTTGGGGGCTATTTAAAGGGCTGGGGCTCCAGCTGCCTCTGCTGCAACCCCTGCCCTGCCTGCACCAGCCTCTCCCCCCGCACCTGCAGCCAGGGCCAGCTTTAGGAAGTGCGGGGCCCAATTCGAACATTTTCGGCAGGGCCCTGGCAAGGATGACTAAAAAAAAAAAAAAAAGTGTAAAAAAAGCCTTTCATTTCTTCCATGTATTATTTACTTTCCATAACTATATAAATAAGACAATTATATATTATGTACATTGCATCATACATGCTGTTGATTGGTTATTAATGACTGCCATTTCACATGTATGGGTCCCCGCCTCTCCCTGAGGGTGTGCACATGTGTGGGTCCCAGCTGCTCCCTGCCTCCCTCATTGAATCAGGTGTGCAGGGTTACTGCCCTGGGAACTGCAGGGCAGCAGTGGACATGGGGCTGGTTGGAGGCAGGGCAGGGGCTGACTGGAGGTAGGGTCTGGCTGCAGGCAGGGCAAGGGGTGCGGGGCTGGCTGGAGACTGTGGGGTGTGGGTCAGGCTGGCTTCAGGCAGGGCCGCAGGGGGATGCAGCAGGGGTTGGGAGGGCTGGAGACAGAGGAGTGTGGAACTGGCTGGCTTCAGGCAGGGGGTTGCAGCAGGGGTTAGCTGGAGACAGGGCAGAGTGTGCTGGGCTAGGTGTGGGCAGGGCGGGCAGGGCAAGGTGTGCAGGGCTGGTGCGGGCAGGGGTGTGTGGCAGGCTGTCTGGCTTTGGGCAGGGTCATGGGAGTGTGGCAGGGGTTGGCTGGAGACAGAGCAGGGGGTTTGGCAGGGGCTGGCTGTGGGCACGGGGTGCAGAGCTGGCTGCAGGCGGGGGGTGGGTGGGGCTGGTGCGGGCAGGGCAGGGGGTGTAGCAGAGGCAGCTGGAGCCCTGGCCCTTTAAATAGCCCCCAAGCCTCCCGCTATCCCAGGGCTCTGGGTGCTATTTAAAGGGCCCGGGGCTCCCCTGCTTCTATCCCACCCCGGACCTTTTAAATTGCCGCAGGAGCCCTGGGGAATGCATGGGGGCGGCGGGGCTCTGGCGGCTATTTGAAGGACGGGGTGGCAGAGGCAGCTGGAGCCCTGGCCCTTTAAATAGCCCCCGGAGCCCCCACTATCCCAGGGCTCTGGCGGCTATTTAAAGGGCCCGGAACTCCAGCCGAGAGAGCGGGGCTACAGAGTAGGGCTTGCCGCACTTCGGCCGGAGCTCCAGCCGGGGCCGTGGGGCAGCTTGCCACGCTCCGGTCGGAGCTCCAGCTGGGAAAGCGGGGCTATGGGGCTGCCGCACGCCCACCGGCGCTTTGGTCAGGGGAGCGGGACCATGGAAGACCCCGGAGCAGATCTCAGCAGGGGTAAGTAAAAAAATTAAAGGCGCCTAAGGCACGGGGCCCTCTTAGGCGCGGGGCCTGGTTCCTGGGAATCGGCTGAATCGGCCTAAAGCTGGCCCTGCCTGCAGCCAGCTCTGCACCCCGTGCCCACAGCCAGCCCCTGCCAAACCCCTGCTCTGTCTCCAGCCAGCCCCTGCCACACACCCCTATGACTCTGCCCAAAGCCAGCCAGCCCCCCACACATCCCTGCCCGCACCAGCCCTGCACACCTTGCCCTGCCCGCCCTGCCCACACCTAGCCCCGCACACTCTGCCCTGTCTCCAGCTAACCCCTGCTGCATTCTCCTGCCTGAAGCCAGCCAGTCCCGCACTCCTCTGTCTCCAGCCCTCCCAACCCCCGCTGCATCCCCCTGCGGCCCTGCCTGAAGCCAGCCCGCCCCACACCCCACTGTCTTCAGCCAGCCCCGCACCCCTTGCCCTGCCTGCAGCCAGACCCTACCTCTAGTCAGCCCCTGCCCTGCCTCCAACCAGCCCCATGTCCACTGCTGCCCTGCAGTTCCCAGGGCAGTAACCCTGCACACCTGATTCAATGAGGGGGGCAGGGAGCAGCTGGGACCCACACATGTGCACACCCGCAGGGAGAGGCGAGGACCCTCACATGTGAAACGGCAGTCATTAATAACCAGTCAACAGTATATATGATGCAATGTACATAATATATAATTGTCTTATTTATATAGTTATGGAAAGTAAATAATACATGGAAGAAATGAAAGGCTTTTTTTTACACTTTTTTTCTTTTAAGTCATTCCCTGCCAGGGCCCTGCCGAAAATGTTCGAATTGGGCCCCGCACTTCCTAAAGCCGGCCCTCGAAGGCCCCTCCACCTCCTGGAACCGCACCTCTCTGAACCTTCAGCACTCTTGTCTCTTGGTGTGAGCCCCCTCAGGGAGTCCACACCCAGAGGGAATAATGCAACAATGCACTCTCTAGACCAGAGTGACTCTCAGCCAGTGTAAAACAGAAGGATTTATTGAACATCTGAACACAGCATAGGAACCTCTCAGGCCCTCAGGCCTAGCATCCCTCAGAAAACTACATCTAGGTCTCTCCAGCCTCCAGGTGGCTCTGGCTGCTCTCTCCTCCTAGCCCAGAAACCCTCTCCTTCCAACTGGGCATCTGATATAACCATCCCTCAAGTCCTGCCCAGGCCCGCCGACAGGAATTCTGGGCCCCAGGACAGAACACTCAATGGGCCCCAGCTGGTGCCCAGCGAGCTGCTGGGCACATTCTTCCGGCATGGCCAGAGCTTCCACGTGCCAACCCAGCTGCCTTCGCCACTGCCAGTACCACCCCGCAGGAGCCTAGGAGCTAAGGCGCCGACTTCCAGATTTCCCAGGGGATGCTTGACCCTCTGCTCCATCCTAGGCCCCTTTCCCCAATGCCCCACACCCACCCCACCTCTTCCCACCCCCATTCCACCCCCTTCCCTGAGTACACCCCATATACAACTGGTGCTTCCCCATAGTGAGGGGGGCATGATCTAAAGGGCAGGTCATGTGTTTCCCCCCCTCCCCGCCGTGTCCAGCTCAGGGTCACCGTGCTCTCCCTGCCCCATATTACCTGCAGGGGGAGGTGCTTTATCTTCCCACTGCGTCTGCACCCACTGCCTCCCCGGCACATTCTGCTTCTCTCTCTAGTGGGCAGGAGCCCTGGCACCTTTAACATTGGCCCTTCCTGGTCGCTGCTCTGGCCCCTTCCAGCTGCTGAGATGCTGCTCTGCAGCCCTGCATGGTGGCTGCCTGAGAAAGCCTGGCTGGGGAGTTGGTGGCTTCTGCTCTCTGCCTGGCTCAGCTGCCAGGGACCCCGGCACCTGAGCCCAGGCAGGGAGAGGAAATCACCTCCCTAGTCAGGTTCTCTCAGACAGCCACTGCACAGGGCTGCAGAGCAGTGTCTCACTGGTCCCACTCCTTCCACTCCTGGCATCTGGGCCATGCATCATGCAAACCCACTCCCACCTCTTCCCACTCCTCACTCCTTCTCCTCCCCCCCTCTTAAATCATCTGGGCCCCTGGGCAATTGCCTCCTTCCCCCGCCCCCCTGTCGGCAGGCCTGGTCCCGCCTCTGTCCTTCGTCTTCTGTCCCAGGTAAACATGTCAGTTGGGTCTCGTCTCCTCACAGCCTCTCCTCTCATCCGTCCTTTGTTTCCCGACTGGCTGGGTCCTCTCTCTTCAGCCCATTGTCCTCCCACTGGCCAGAACTGGCTGTGACTCCGAAGCTGGGTCACCAGTCGCTGCAGTGTCCATTCTCCGGATCATTCACTGCTTCTGTAACAACAAGCTCCCTGTCCCACCATCTCGTTAAATCAGTAACACACAAGGAAACTGAGTCCCACACCCTCTGCATGCAAACCATTGAAAACAACAAGAAAACTCCCCACTTTATCACAACATCCAATCGTATACATAAGTAGAAAGCTGTTCCCTCAGGAGGTGAAGTACTCAGCAATAGAGAAAGAGGTCCTAGCTGTGAAATAGAGGCATAGAGGCATTTCACTATTATCTCCTAGGTAACCCTTTCCTGCTTGTCACAGATCATGCCCCTCTCCCAGGGGCGGCTCTAGGAATTTTGCCATCCCAAGCACGAGGCAGCAAGCTGCTGGGGGTGCTCTGCCGGCACCACGATGGCAGCAGGCAGGCTGCCTTTGGTGGCTTGCCTGCGGAGGGTCCGCTGGTCCTACGGCTTCGGCGGACCTCCCGCAAGCACCCTCCTCAGGCACCTCTGCGAGAGGTCCGCCGAAGCCACGGGACCAGCTGACCCTCCACAGGCAAGGCGCTGAGGGCAGCCTGCCTGCTGCCCTTGCGGCACCGGCAGAGCGACCCCCACGGCTTGCCGCCCCAAGCACGCGCTTGGCGTGCTGGGGCCTGGAGCCACCCCTGCCCTCTCCATTGGCTAAACTCCATGAAAAGACACCAATGGCTGGATCATGGGATGCTATATTTTCGTTCAACCCTATGACTTCCAGATACTCCATTGCACAGGAAAGGCACACAAGAATGCAGATTTCTTTTCTCGAGATGGAGGACAGTGGGAGGAAAAGGACCCACCTCTAGATCCTAGCCTAAGAGGGTAAGGGTGGGGAGTATATAAGCCCCACACTGGGGAAGCAAGAGTTAATGAGCAGCTCTGGTCCCAGAAGACCTTGCCTAGTCACACCTGCTGGGCATGCTCACAATGATAGCAGAATTCATAAGAGGGCCTCCCAGCTCAGTCAGGGCAGACAGAGCAAGGGAGCAGTCATGCACTCTTCGCTCTTGCAGAGACGCTGCAGGATTTTCACACCACTGGGATCAGACCCCTCTGCCAAGCAGCCTAAGGCCCCCATGGAGAATGAGAATGAGAATGGCAGGCCATGATTGAAAAAGAAGAGCCTCCAGATCACTGTCAATGAGAACCCGCCCCACTCTGTGGGTCCATAAGCGGACACCTGTTGTGAATTTGGAGGGGTAAAATGGCTGTGGCAGTAGGAAGTGATCCAGGGAGCAGGCTTGGTGGCATCTGCCCCATGCAACATATCTCACCTGCCAGTGGCAGGGCCCTGGATTACAACCTATTGGACCAAGGAGGGCCCATGTTCCCCAATCACTGACCCCACAGACTCTCACCACTGGGCGATACGGGCACTGACTCTCACCACTAGGCCATACTGCCAGGCTCAGACCCAGACCCCCTAACAGTCCTCCAGGGTCACTATTAGCATTTCAACATCACCAATGGTCATTCACCAGTCAGGAAATAAAGTTCTTGCTTGTAGCTTTTTGAACAGTCCTGTGTTTTTAAATATGCAGCTTTCCCTATTGGCCACATAAGGTTGGTGTAATCTGGCTTCTGATTGCTGCATGTCAGTGTCATGCATAGGATTCTAGCAGCCCTGCTCTTGGGCTGTGTTTTGGGGATGAGTTGTTGTAGTTCTTCTTCTTCTAGGTCTTTCTTTCTTATTCTTCATTTCCTTTTACTTTCTTTTCCCAACTAGTCTCCTTCTTGGACCTCAGTTTATATAGTGAAACTTGAGTCTGGGTAAGCTATACCTTAATTAATCATTTTACTAAAGTATTACAAAATAATTCTTTGACCAATCCTAAAATATTGCAAAATAATTCTTTACCCAATCATATCTCACCACCTTAGTGGATTTAAATCTTGAAAAATTAGTTATGTAACTGACAGAAACAATCAAAGAACCTGACAGAAACCATACAGATAAACAATAGAGAAGTGGCGAACAAGAAAGAAGTAGATATTTCACAACCACAATTGTTGATAACTCATTCCTTGTTATCAAAGTTTTCTTTAAACACCTTAAGATTTGTTTCTTTATCTGGTGATGGTAGTTACTATTAGGAGGGGCACCTTCTTAACAGCCTGATATTACATTGTTTTAATGTAATTTAGGTGGAATGTGAGGATGTGACTTTCTTCTTCTTGGCTCATGGCTTCTGCTCTTCTAATATGGCTGCAGAAAAAGGCCTCAGACTTTACAGTCTCTTCCTTAATGACACTTTTACCAAAGCCATCATTACTATTACAGGAGTCCAATACTCAGACCTGCTGAGCTTGGGCATGCGTCCTGGGTATAATTAACTTGACTTTGTATGACAGCTTCCTGTATTATCCAAACAGTTCTCTTCATCCAGCAGACCAAAGGTATTATGCTCACTAACAAAGCCAATTGGATTCCAACGATCACCACAATGGGGTGAACCATTATATTTAGAATACCAGTTGCAGAAGGTGACCACCCTAATAGTGTTTCCCACCAAGAGTGATGGCCTGCATCTGCAATACTTTTCAGTACTTGAGTGATTTCTGTATTATGTTGTACTTCAATACGTATTTGTTCTCCTGTCTGTGCAACATATTGTAAATATGAATGTAACATAGGCTGGACCAACAATTTTCTTATCAAGGCCATATTCATACCTAAGATTACATGCATTACATTGTGATACAACTGCAGTTTAAACGTCAATTAGTTTACAGTCCATACAGGTATATAGTTCTCAAACCACGACTTTTAAACTGTGTAATATTGCAAAAACATCTATTAACTAAATAAGTAATAAAAATACAATTCATTATCATCTACTTTTACCATTGGTCAATGACTCCTAACACAAACACATCCCCTTCCTGCATACACAAAGATCTGACTTTTGTTCAGTGAATATATCAAACACACATCTTTGAGTATCTTTGTCTTTAACATAGAAACATTCATCTCTTTCTTGTAAATTTTGATCCTCACACACATCTCTCAAATTTTCATGGGCCACACACTGAAACATGTCAATAGTTTTGTATTGTTGATGTTCTTTACATGCCCAGGAGTGATGATCAGTGGAATACAAAACCAACTTTTTTGTTAACTGGATTCCCATAGGTACCATTGGATATATATCAGTAGTGAGACGAGTGTACAGTTACTACATATGCTCGTAGAGCCATTTGATCTATACCAATTTCCACTATGTCATTAATTATGTCTCTGCTTCTGTAACATTTTCCCACACAACTTTTTTAGCTCTAAAGGCAAATTTCCTTGCATGCCTTCCAGGATTATTTAAATGACCAATTGCTGACTTATTTGCTAAAGACGCATTTTCTTGTATTGATCCCATACTCTCTGCCAAAAATAACAAATCCGTTTCATGTTGCTGTTGCCATACTGACAGTATTTTAGAAAATAATTGTTGCCCCATTCCTAATTTTGACAAGGATGCACTGATGGGATTTCCCAATTCTTGTATCTCACCTGTAACATAACTTGATTTGTTTGCCCATATGTCTATATTTGTAGCATCCAGTATCCCAACTCCTAATCCTGTTCCACCCAAAACAGTTTCCAATACACCCCTTTGGGTCCCTTTCCTTATGGATTTTTCAATATACCATAATTTTAACCATTCTGCCCACCCCTTATGGAGAGTTTGTACATATGGGGCCCACTGAGGTACCACTTTGGACACATTTAACCCGGTGAGGTCCAGTTCATTTGTTTTAGACATATTAGTGATATAATAACTTGTTCCCTATGATCCAATTTACAACATGTGGGTCTGTTTAATAGATGTCTTCTTGATTTTTGCATATCAGGTTCAGAGGTAATTCTTTCAAAACTTAATTTTATCCAGATGTTTTTCAATATATATTCACCTAGTGGGGCAGGGATATTATGAAAATGAGTTAGTGTGACAGGGCAAGGCCAGATGGTGGAAAAAAGAGGTTAAAAAAAAGTGCACTGGGGTTTTTTAGTTTTGTTTTTTATTTTGTACCACAATGGAGGAGGTGGTAAGAGCTCTGGTACAAGCCACAGCAGCCCAGCAGGAGGCCACTTGGGTTCAGGCAATGGCACAACAGGAGTCTATGTGGCTACAGCAGGAAACCAATCAATTATTAATGGGCTAGGCGACCCAAGATTGTGCCCTCTTGTGAAAAGTAGTGGACCAGCTGAAGATCCTCACCACCCAGGCCCAGCGAACCCTGAGGGCCATTGGCTGTCTACCAAAGAAGACGTCGGAAGATGACCTAGAGGCATATCTCCTCTCATTTGAAAGGACTGCTCAGCGTGAGGCGTAGCCCCAAGAGCAGTGGGCCAGCATTCTCACCCCTTTTTTGTGCTGAGAGGCCCAGAAGGCCTGCTTTGACTTGCCGGCCATGGATGCCATTGACTATACCCGACTGAAGGCAGAGATCCTAGCACGATCAGGGGTGATGGCAGTGGTACGGGCCCAGGGATTCAATGAGTGGAAATACAAGGAGAACAAACCCCCAAGGTCCCAGCTATTCAATCTCATACACCTCGCATGGAAATGGTTACAGACCGAGGCGTGCAGCCCAGAGGAGATTTTGGAGACCCTGGTCATGGACCATTACAGGCAGGGACTGTCACCAGATCTCCGAAAATGAGTAGTCCAGAATGAACCTTCCACCTACAACAAGATAATCACGCTGGTAGAAAGATGCATGGCAGCCAGCGAATTGACCCAACTACCCAAGGAAGGCCCCGGCCACATTCCAGTGCCTCATGGATAAGCTGCTGCATGCCCATGCTAGTTATGCAGCCAGATACCTAGATGATGTCATCATCCATACGCCAGACTGGGGAACCCACTTGGAGAAAGTTGAGGCAGTACTGCGCACCTTAAGGCGGGCTGGCCTCACTGTTAATCCCGCTAAATGCGCCATAGGGCTTGCAGAGGCTAGGTACCTGCGATATATTGTAGGAAGGGGCATAGTGAAGCCCCAAACAAATAAGCTAGAGGTGATTCAAAACTGGCCCCGTCCGACCTGAAAGAAGCAGGTCTACGCGTTCCTAGGCATGGTAGGCTATTACTGACATTTTATTCCCCACTTCACCACTAAGGCAAGGGACCTAATGGACTGGTGAAGGCCAGAGGCCCAGACATGGTGAAGTGGACCTACGCAGCAGAGGAGGTGTTCACTGACCTTTGGACTGCTCTCTGTAATGATCCTGCACTCATAGCCCCAGACTTTAACAAGGAATTTATCTTACAAACATACACTTCTGAGGTGGGATTGGGAGTGGTTCTGTCACAAATTGTGGGAGAAGAGGAACACTCGATCCTCTACCTAAGCAGAAAGCTGCTCCCAACAGAACAGAAGTACCAGTAGGCGAGAGAGAATGCCTTGCTGTCAAATGGGCCGTGGAGACACTACGTTATTACCTCTTAGGCCGGCGATTTACTCTTGTGACGGACCATGCACCCCCTCCAATGGATGCAGCAGAATAAGGAAAAGAATGCAAGGCTCACCAGGTAGTTCTTATCCCTCCAAGAATTCCAGTTCCACATATGGCACAGGGCTGGATGCCACCATGGCAACGCTGATGGTCTGTCATGAGCACACTGCCTGGCATCCCAAGTTGCCCAACTCTATGGTGCTGAGTGGGGGAGGGGGGATATGTGAAGAGGCAAAGCCAGATGGCTATAGTAAAATAGTGGAAGAAAGATATATTAGCCAGAGGCTAAACAAATCCCTGTTACCAGAATAAGCAAATGGCAGCTGCTCCAGGTCAATTAAGACTTGTGGGGCCAATTAAGATCTTTCCAGAAGGCAGGGAAGACAGCTAGGTTGATTGGGACACCTGAAGCCAATCAGGGGCTGGCCTTCCAGTTAGTCGGGGGGGGCACGTGTCAGGAGCTGTAGGGGGAAGCTGGACTGTTGGAGACATTAAGCAGTACAAACCATATCAGGCACACGGAAGAAGGCCTTGAGGTAAGGGTGAAGTAGACATTGAGGAAGTGGGGGCTGCTGTAGGGAAGTGGCCCAGGGAATTGTACGTCCTGTTTCCAAAAAGTCGGCTACCATAACTGATACTATTAGGGTCCCTGGGCTGAAGCCTGGAGTAGAGGGAGGGCCTAGGCCCCCCTGATTAATCACTGAGACTGGGAAATAACAGAGACTGTTCAAGGGAGGGTAGCTCCTCCTTACCTCCCTTGCTAGCTTATGATGAAAATGGCTCAGTAGGCTGTGACCCTTGCCTCTAGAGAGAGAAGGGCTATGTGGAGGGTCACAGTGAGCCTCTGAGACTAGTGAAATCCACCAGGAAGTGAGGGACCCACAGAGACAAGGTCAGAGCTTTGTCACATTAGACACTGATATTGTAATTGAACTTTAGGTTGTTTTTTAGTACATTTACTGCCCTGAGTTTCTTTAATCCATTCTGGGGGCCCACTTCCCCCATATCACAGATATTCACCTGCCAAGGTGTGTTGGTGCAGTTTCCTGACACTTGCAATTGCTGCCCTGAGGGAATAGTCAGTGTGGTGGGCCTTGATTCCCAGATTTGAAGCAGGTGAGGATCGTTAAACCCCTTTAACATACTAATGTCAACGTTCCCTCCTGGCTGCCAAGCAAGACCCATGACCTTCAGCATCCCACATTTTGAGATGAATAAAGGGCTCCTAAAAGATTTGACCCCTTCTTGTTTCCATATACACTTAAGGCAGTCAATATCATATGTTGTGGCTTTAGGTCCTATATAATTTCCCATCACAGTGTTGAGTAGTCAGTCATTAAGGATGACCTACATTGGGATAAGGAGGAGTCTGGTGGTACCTTAAAGACTAACAGATTTATTTGGGCATGAGCTTTCATGGGTAAACCCCTACACTTCTTCAGATGTGTGGAGTGAAAATTATAGGTACAGGGATAAATATACTGGCACATGAAGAGAAGGGAGTTATCTTACAAGTGGAGAACCGGTGTTGACAAGTCCAATTCAGGCAGAGTGGATGTGGTTCACTCCCAATAACTGATGGGGAGGTGTCAATACCAAGAGAGGAAAAATTGCTTTTATAGTGAGCCAGCCACTCCCAGACCCTATTCAAGACCAAATGAATGGTGTTAACTTTGCAAATTAATTGTAGCTCGGCAGTTTCTCTTTGAAGTCTGTTTTTGAATTTTTTTATTGAAGGATGGCTACTTTTAAATTTGTTATTAAGTGTCCAGGGAGATTAAAGTGTCGGTGAACTTGTAAGGTAACTCCTTTCTCTTTGTATGCCAGTATATTTTTGCCTGTATCTGTAATTTTCACTCCATGAATCTGAAGAAGTGGGGGGTTTTACCCACAAAAGCTCATGCCCAAATAAATCTGTTAGTCTTTAAGGTGTCACCACACTCCTCATTGTTTTTGTGGATACAGACTAACATGGCACCTCTAAGGCAAACCAAACCAGCCAGACTGAGGGCATGGCTACACTGGAGAGTTGCAGCACTGGTGATGGGGTTACAGCGCTGCAACTCACTCTGTGTCCACACTTGCAAAGCACGGCCAGCGCTGGTTGCAGCGCTGGCTGCACACCTGGTCTGCTTGGGGTGATGCAGAGCTGGTCATCAAGTGTGGCCACCAAAAAGCGCTTTTATTGGCCTCCAGGGTATTAGGAGGTATCCCAGCATACCTTTTCAGCCACTCTGCTCATCATTTCACACTCCGCTGCCCTGGGCTCAGGTGACCCGCCCTTTAAATGCCCCGGGAATTTTAAAAATCCCCTTCCTGTTTGCTCAGCCAGGTGTGGAGTGCAATCAATCAATCAGCGACCATGCCTCCACGCCCCAAACGAGCCCCAGCATGGAACACTTCCAAGCTGCAGGACCTCATCAGTGTTTGGGGTGAGGAAGCTGTGCAATCACAGCTGTGCTCCAGCCATAGAAATTATGATACCTATGGGCAGATATCAAAGTCCTTGCTGCTAAGGGGCCATGAACAGGACGCGTTGCAGTGCAGGGTAAAAGTAAAGGAGCTGCGCAGTACCTATTGCAAAGCCCATGAGGGAAATCGCTGCTCAGGAGCTGCCCCCACGACCTGCCATTTTTACAAGGAGCTGGATGCCATACTTGGGTGTGATCCCACTGCCAATCTGAGGAGCACGATGGAGAGTTCAGAGCAGGGAGAAGTGGGGGAGGGTGTAAAGGAAGCCGAGAGTGAGGCTACTGGGTTGAAAGGAGACACCTCGGAGTCCCAGGAGGCATGCAGCCAGGAGCTCTTCTCAAGCCAGGAGGAGGCTAGCCAGTCGCAGCAGCTGGAACTTGTTGGTGAAGAAGAAGCAGAGGAGAGTGTTCCCGGTAAGCAGATTTTATTTTTAGGATGGAAATGTTTTGGGAGAGGAGGGTGGGGGTTATGGCTGCCTGCATGCATGCCTAAATGTGGAATAGCCCATTGATTTGGTCTATCACGTCTCTGTAATCGGCCTTGATAATCTCTTCAAAAGTTGCAGCCAGAGCATGGGCAATGTGCTTGCGCAAGTTCATAGGGAAAGCCACCGTGGTCCTTGTCCCTGTCAGGCTAACTCGTCCGCGCCACTGTGCCGCGAGGGGTGGGGGGACCATTGCTGCACACAGACAAGCTGCATAGGGACCAGGGCAGAATCCACATTGCTGTAGAAGACCTTCCCTCTCTTCCCAGGTAACACGCAGCAGTGATATATCTGGCAGTAGAAAATCCTGTTCAAAATGTAGGGATAGTGTTCAGTGCAGGTCCCCAAGTAGCTGCTCTCTGCTTTCCCCAATGCACAGAAACCCCAGTGAGCCCTGAGGCGGTTCCCCTTCCCAGAGGAGTAACTGCTATGGCAATTGGAGGGATGGTGTTCAGTGCAGGTCCCCAAGTAGCTGCTCTCTGCTTTCCCCAATGCACAGAAACCCCAGTGAGCCCTCAGGCAGTTCCCCTTCCCAGGTGAAGTCGTGGCAGAAACACTCACCCCATTACTCGCCATGCCTTCACTGCCATGGCCTCTCTGTGCTATGTTTGGTATGTGTAAATGATGCTACAAATAGTCTACAAACTCCTTCACTGTGATAATAAACAATGTAGCCTCTGTATTAAATGTTTCTATTTCTGTTATTTTAAGTGTCCTTGAATCCTCCAGCCCTATCACCGCCTGCGTGAAGACTACAGAACTTGAGGAAAAATCCTAGGAAATCAAAAGAAGATTTGATCACAGCAGTTATGAATCAGTAGGCCAGAGACAGTAAGAGGCTGCAGGACTGGAGAGAGAAAATGCAGGAGTGGAGGCAAACACAAAGCAGGAGAAAGGAATTGGCTACCAAGAAAAGCACAAAGCAGCTGATAAGCCTCCTGGCTCACCAAACGGACTGTATGCAGTCTCTCGTAGCCATGCAGGCAGATCAGTACCGTGGTAACCCCCACCCCTCCCAAAGCTCTCTCCCTTGTTCCCCAGTGTTTGCACAAAACACCTTTCTCCAGCAGCCTGGTTCTTACCACAGCCAGCTGCCCCCAACACCTGTACGTTCACCTACCAGCCCTGAGAACTACAACCCTTACCCTATGCACTCAACCCCCATCATGATGCAGCATATTAATCCTGAAGTGCAGCAGGCATTGAACAGCAATCCAAACAGGACATATTCAAACCTCTGAATGTACAGTCCACCACCCTACCCCCCTGCCCTTTTATGTACTGTATTTTGAATAAATGATTTCTTGGCTTTTAAAACATTTTTTATTATTGCAGAAAGTGAGAAATACTGTACCTCAAGGGAAAAACGGGCACAGCAAAGGCACCAAACATTACTGTTGGCTTTCAGCCTCAAATTGCTCCCTTAAGGCATCCCTAATCCTTGAAGCCCTTTGCTGGGCCTCTCTAGTAGCCCTGCTCTCTGACCGTACAAATTCAGCCTCTAGGCGTCGAACCTCGGAGGTCCATTCCTCACTGAATGTTTCATTCTTCCCTTCACAAATATTACGGAGGGTACAGCACGCGGATATAACAGCGGAGATGCTGCTTTCCCCCAAATCTAGCTTCCCGTAGAGACACCTCCAGCGACCCTTTAAATGGCCAAAAGCACACTCCACAGTCATTCTGCACCGGCTCAGCCTGTAGTTGAACCGGTCCTTGCTCCTGTCAAGCTTCCCTGTATACCGTTTCATGAGCCACGGCATTAAGGGGTAAGCGGGGTCTCCAAGGATCACAATGGGCATTTCAACGTCCCCTACTGTGATCTTGCGGTCTGGGAAAATAGTCCCGGCCAGCAGCTTCCTGAACAGGGCACTGTTCCGAAAGATGCGTGCATCATGCACCTTTCCAGGCCATTCTGAGTAAATGTCAGTGAAACGCCCACGGTGATCCACAAGCGCTTGGAGAACCACAGAGAAATACCCCTTGTGATTAATGTACTCGGATGCCAGGTGGGGTGGTGCCAGAATAGGAATATGCATCCCATCTATCGCCCCTCCACAGTTAGGGAAACCCATTTGTGCAAAGCCATCCACAATGTCCTGCACGTTCCCCAGAGTCACAGTTCTTCTTAGCAGGGTGCAATTAATGGCCGTGCAAACTTGCATCAACACTATTCCAAAGGTCGACTTTCGCACTCCAAACTGGTTCGCGACCGATCAGTAGCTGTCTGGAGTTGCTAAGCTTCCAGATTGCAATAGCCACCCGCTTCTCCACTGGCAGGGCAGCTCTCAATCTCGTGTCCCTGCGCCGCAGGGTAAGGGCGAGCTCAGCACACAGTCCCATGAAAGTGGCTTTTCTCATCCGAAAGTTCTGCAGCCACTGCTCGTCATCCCAGGCTTGCAGGACGATGTGATCCCACCACTCAGTGCTCTTTTCCTGAGCCCAAAGGTGGTGTTCCACGGTGCTGAGCATGTCCGTTACTGCCACAAGCAATTTAGTGTCTTGCGCATCAGGCGAATCAATATCATTGTCTGACTCCTCACTGTCATTTTGGAGCTGAAGGAATAGCTCCACGGCCAAACGTGATGTGCTGGCAACATTCATCAGCAAGGTCCTCAGCAGCTTGGGCTCCATTTGTAACAGAAATTGCGCTGCAGACTCACAATGGCGCCAAACTGCTTGGAATGTGTAGCAAAGCACCACGGGGCATTGGAACAGGAAGCGGAAAGACCCGCACCCTTCCATCCCCTTCCCACAACCCACAGCGCCAAAATGGGATGAGGTGCTCTGTGGGATAGCTGCCCACAATGCACCATTCCCAACAGCACTGCAAATGCTGCAAATGTGGCCACACTGCAGCGCTAGTAGCTGTCAGTGTGGCTACACTGCAGCGCTGGCCCTACACAGCTGTACGAACACAGCTGTAACTCCCAGCGCTGCACAAATGTAAGTGTAGCCATACCCCAAGAGGACATTGGTTTCACCCCACTGGCTAACCACAAGTCACACAAGCAATTCCCTTAGACACTCCAGTTTCCCAGTGCCACTTGTTATGGGGACAAATGGTTATGAAAACCAATACTCCAGTAAAAGGAAAAAAAGGTTCTCCTGATCCCAAAGGACCAAGCCCCAGACCCAGGTCAATATACAAATCAGATCTTACCCACAAATCATGCTGTTGCCAGCCCTTTAGAGTCTAAAATCTAAAGGTTTATTCATAAAAGGAAAACTATATAGATGAGAGCTAGAATTGGTTAAATTGAATCAATTACATACAGTAATGGGCAAGTCTTGGTTCAGGCTTGTAGCAGTGATAGAATAAACTGCAGGTTTAAATCAAATCTCTGGAGTACATTCACAGCTGGGATGGGTCCTCGGTCCTTTGCTCAGAGCTTGTTTGTAGCAAAGTCCCTCCAGAGGTGAGAAGCAGGATTGAAGAGAAGATGGAGATGAGGCATGAGCCTTTTATAGTCTTTTCCAGGTGTAAGAACACCTTTTTGTTCTTACTGTGGAAAATTACAGCAAAATGGAGTCTGGAGTCATGTGGGCAAGTTCCTGCATACTTTGCTGAGTTACAAGGTGTATCTGCCTTCTCTTAATGAGTCAATTGTATAGCTGATGGTCCTTAATGGGCCATCAAGCAGGCTAGACAGAGCTAACACCAACTAGTCTGGGATGTTTCCCAGAAGCATAGCTTAAGTTTGAAATATAGACAGTATAGAGCCAATATTCATAACTTCAACTACAAAACTGATACACACATATAGACAATATAATCATAACCATCAAACCATAACCTCCTCTTAGACACCTCATTTGACCCCCTTTATACAAGATTTGGTGCTACTACAGGACTTTGCTTGCAACCATGTTCTATATGGTACCAGTTCAAATCAATAATGTGACAGCCCAATACAAGCAACAGCTGGTGTGGTTGAACACTGATGGAGCAATCCAACATTGTACCATCATCCAGAAATCATTTCTCTATACATTTACTGCATGTGTGTCGACAGGTCTGCAAATTGGGTTGGCTACCAAACAAACAACATGTAACATAAAACACACACACAGTCGCAACAGAAGCTTCTCTATCATCATGCCTGGGTTACTTGTGCTCTTTTCCTGGTGCAAGCCTTTTCTTGGAACTCTCAAGGACAAAATAAGCGTTTTTCTAGCCTCTCTTGGTGGGGCTAATTAGAGGTTATTGTTTGAAATCTCTTTTCTATGGTTTAAGCTATGAAGAATGGAACCATTTTAGCCATGGCTTGTTTAATTTCTTTGACCAGATTGCTAGCTGGTATACTGTTGGGCTGGCCTTTTCTGCAAAGTTCACTGGGCCTTCCCATTTCATAACCAAAGAATGAGCTTGTTCTGCAAATTTTTGATACAGCATCTGCTCTCCAACCTCCCATTCAATAGCTTTTTTTACCCAGCCCAGCCTTTTATCCATCTATTTTACATTAAGGCCCAATTGTTCCACTATTTTCTTGTGGATTTCTGTTAATGCCTGTAAAAGGGACTGAACCCACTGGTCATTAGTGTTGCAGGAGCACCAGAGATCTCTATGGTATATATAACACGTATGCTCAAAAGGTCTGTTATACTTTCCCCGCCTTCTGTCTCCTCTCCCTCTTTGAATACCTGTGAAGTGGCTTTCCCCCACCCCCTCCGTCCTGGAATGCTTGGGAGATGAATGAGCTGCCTGAGCAGCTGGAAGATCAGAAGAGCTCCCAGGTAGACAAGGTGTCTGGGACTCTAATTAGGCAGCACTCACACACCCAATGCATGGACGCTGAATGGACACTGCCCGAGGTGGAGAGTGATCAACCAGATATGGCCAAATCATCTCTAGTCGCAGGCCATGAGGAGCAGGTCCTTAAAAGGGGAAGGGGCCACATGCTCAGGAGTGCACTCACAAGCTTGTCCCTCCCGTGAAGGCCCTTCGCCCGGACTGCCGAGCCAGTGGTTCACTGCATTGCATTTCATCATGCCTCAGGAAGACTTACCTTCATCACACCATCCATCGCTGTGCTGTGGGACACTTACCTTGAACAATCCTGACATCTCCAGTGCCATGCCTATCCAGGGATCATGAGTATGCGAGTGTGAGTGTGACCCCTCCCCTTCTTTTGAGCTTACCTATCAGTATAATAAATGTGCTGCATTCTTCCAAACTCTGGTGGGTCATTAGTCCTCCCTAAGCTTACTAGTTGGCCCAATTTTGGGTAACAATTAGCACTTTGGGTTGCCACCTATCTGGAATATCTACATCTAGCCACTGCTGTTGAAGTGTTCTCACATCCCTTCCCATTATTTCTACAAAGAGAGTATAACTATGTCTCACTGGGACTAACCTTAAGGCCATTACAATCATAGGCAATTTTTCATCCCAATCTTTTCCATTTTCTTTTACCATTTTTCTTAAAAGCATTCTTTAGAGTGCAGTTAGTTTGTTTAATTTATCTTCAGGATTGGGGGTGGCCCATAAAGTGGAACCTTTGCTTAATGCTTAATATTTTACACAGTTCCTGCACAGTTTCTCCAGTGAAGTGAGGCATTTGGTCTGAATTGACTTTCTTGGGCTAAACCAGGGGTGGCCAACCTGTGGCTCCAGAGCCACATGCGGCTCTTCAGAAGTTAATATGCAACTCCTTGCATAGGAACCAACTCTGATGCTGGAGCTATAGGCACCAACTTTCCAATGTGCTGGGGGTGCTCACTGCTCAACCCATCATTCTGCCACAGACCCTGTCACCACTCCACCCCTTCCTGCCCCCTCCCCTGAGCCTGCCATGCCCTCATTCCTCCCCCTCCTGCTCCAAGCCTTCTGCATGCCATGAAACAGCTGATCAGGAGGTGCAGGGAGGGAGAGGGAGGCGCTGATCGATGGGGCTGCTGGTGGGTGGGAGGCCCTGGGGACAGGGAGCTGATGGGGGACTGATGAAGTATTACTGTGGCTCTTTGATAATGTACATTGGTAAATTCTGACTCCTTCTCAGGCTCAGGTTGGCCACCCCTGGGCTAAACACTATATTAAACAATTGCTGGGCTGTAGTCAAAGGTGGGTTAGTCTTTGTTGGGATGGCTTCTATCCATTTTGTAAAGGGATCTATTAAACTAGGAGAAGTCCCATATAGTCTATCTGTAACTGGGCTCTCCCTCAATCTTTTGGTGAGCAATGAGACCCTTTTATACCTGTGGATCTGCATTGACCATAGCAAGTTACAAACAATTATTACACCACCACTTTACATCTTCCTTTAGGCTGAGTCACAGCCCTGTATCTTTGACCCTTTCCAGAGTTTAGTCCTCCCCAAAATGCCCTTGCTCATGCACATATTGAATCAATTCAGTCCTGACTTACTTAGGCACTAATCACCTTTTAGGCTGTTCCCCAAGGTCTGAGTCATGTTCCGTGACCCACAGTAACCCTTTGGGATCTTTATGTACATGCCATTTTCCTCTGATTGTTTATTGCTTCAGTAATTGTTCAGTTTCTTTGTCCCCTTCCTGTAGAGCTTGCAGATTCAATGTCTCTAGACTCGTCACCTGTTTTCATACTCTGGTTACTACCATGATTATCTCCTCTTCCTTGCTTTGTATTAACAGGGCCCCTTGTTTGGCTAAAACATCTGCCCTGTTATTCCAAAATCCTTCCTCACTCCCTGGTTTCTGATGTGCTTTCACATGTTACATAAGTGTCTTCCTTTATTAAAGCTGCCACTTGCTCCTAGCTTCATGAGCTACTGGTTTTCTATTTCCTGTGCACATATGTCTAGCTGCTCAAATGGACTGCCACACCAGTACTGCTCTGCACACCGAGTCTGAATCAGGAAATAGTGCCAGGGTGGCTTCCTGATCCTCAACCTGTAACACCTTTAGTATTGCCACCACTTCTGCAGCTTGTGCCAAGTGTGGCTTTACTGGTCCATTCAGTTTCTGGTTTGTATTTACACTTACAACTCCAAATCCTGTTTTAGCTCTCCCAGCACTATAATAGCTAGACCAGTAGTTCCCAAACTGGGTTCATGAACCCCAGGGGGTTCACCAAATGTTACAGGGGATTGTCGGGAAAAAAATCCTTAATAGTGTGAAAGTAGAATGAATTATATTGCGAAAATAGAAAGGATTAAAGAAATGCTGTCTGTACCTTTAAGCAAAATTGTTGGAATGCTGCAATCCAGGTGTCAGGAATACAGACATTAACATAGGACAATTGCACCGTTTAAAGGCAATTGGTGAAGTATTAGCCTTAGATCGATAAGAGTTAGTAAGGAAGTAGGTTATGCATGCTGTGCCCCAGGTGAATTTTACTGTTTTGCTTTCTTTGTCCCTTTGTCTAATTCCCACTCTTTTATCTGTATAAATAAGACTGTTTGGGTCTTGCATGGCCACTCACATTATCTGGGTGCTATTGGCGGAGCGCTGCGCTAATAAAGCAGAGTGGTCTGACAAATTGTGCGTCCTGATTCTAACTTTGACAATGGCGGACAGAGCTGTCCCTAGGGACCCAGGCAGCACAGGGCCAGCAGCCCAGAGCCCCTGGACTTCCAAGAGCTAAGCAGATCAAAGCAAGCCTAACTATCACACTGAGGAGATTTAAACTTCAAGATGCCTTATAAGAAATTAAAAGGGAGGGGGATATTTTTTGCTGTTTTTAAAATGAAATACGCAACTAGTGTTTTTTAAATTATTATGAAGAACAAGTTTAAGCTTTGTTGTAACGTGCGTTGTTTGCCTGGACCGCTCAAGACCTGAATGCTTGTGTAGGAGGAACTCTTTGAATTGACTTCTTAAATACCTTCCTGCTGTTTCACATCTGATACTCCTTGATGAAACTTAGAAACCTTGTTGTATAACAGGCTTATTCAAAGTGATACAAGCTACAAAAGTGAGATCTTGGAAGAGTGTTGCTATTTTCATAATATAATAAAATACTGTAATGATAAATAATAATTAATAATAAATAATGTGTAATAAACATGTCATAGAAACAAATTGTGTATTTCCAAGATCACTGCTTTTATAATCTATACTCAGGTAAAAGAGAAAATCCCTGGAAATATTCATTTTTAGGAGGGGGTTCGTGAGAATTGACATTTTCGTGAAAGGGGTTCACAGGTTGTTAAAGTTTGGGAACCACTGAGCTAGACTCATCCACGAACCAGATTTGTGCATTTTTCTCCTGAGCTTTCTGTAGGGTAAACCATGATTTCACTAGCCACTTCACCTTTTTATACTCTGGAATGGGATAGTCATGCTCTTGCCCTTGCATTATAAGGCCATATGATACAGGGGATAGTACCTTTTCTTTTCTACAGTTATCCCTAGATTTACAAGGGTTCATTGTGCCAACCTAGGATTAAATACCTGCCCCTCCTCAGCTTTTCCTGATATTATGTATTTCAGTGGGAAATGTACTTTGGATCCTCCAATTATATATTCCCATGCTGCAAGGCCTACGCTAAGGCCAAGCACTCTTTGTTGCAGGCTGTAAAATTTTGCTCCATGTAATTCAGTGTTTTGGACCCATAGGCCACAAGCTGTGATTTCCCTGTGCTTTGCTTCTGTAATAGTGCTGCTCCCAGCACTACATCAGTACTAGGCAGTTGCAGGATGAATGGTTCTCCCACCTTTGGATATGCTAGGGCGGGGGCCTGGGCCAAATCCTGTTTCAGGGTCTATAATGCCTTTGCTTGATCAGACTCCACTCCCATTGTCACCCTTTCTTTAGGAGAAAATACAGTGGGTGACTCTTGTCAGCATACATTTCAATAAAATCTCTCACAATTCAGTGTTCCCAAAATGGCTCTTAAGGATGCCACCTCAGTAGGGGTGGGAAATTTTCCTATCAGTTCTACCTGTTGTACTTCTGGGGTTCATTCTTCCTTTTCCAATATGTCCACTAAATATCTTACTTCTTGCTGTACCAATTGGTCCTTCACTTTGCTAACCTTGAATCCAGTATCTTGGATGATTTGTAACACATTTTCAGTGACCCTACCAACTTTCTCTCTATTGTTTCCATAAACCAATATATCATCAACAGAGGAAATTACTCTCTTTGGTCTTCAAGTGTCATTTTTTCTGACATCTTAGCCACATGGGAATGACAAATTGCGGGTGTATTGTGAAAGCCCTGAGGAAACCTTGTAAAACAACTGTTGTCCCTGTAAGTGAAACCAAATTTGTACCAAAACTCAGTGGATAAGGGAATGGCAAAGCAGGCATTTGCTAAGTCTATAACTGAGAACTACTGTGGTCCTGCTGCCACTGCAGCAACTACTTGTTGGAACTTATCCACCACTGTAGCAGGCAGGGCTGGTGCTACCATTAAGGTGAACTAGGCCGTTGCCTAGGGCAACAAGATTTGGGGGCACCAAAAAGCAGTGCCCCCAATTTTTTTTTTTTACAGCGTTCCTCCCCGAGCATGCAGTTGCTGCTCCACTTCTCCCGTCTCCCAGGCTTGCAGTACCAATCAGCTTTTTGGCACCAAAGGCCTGAGAGGAGAATTAGAGCAGGGGCTGCATGCTCAGGGAGGAGGCGGAGCAGAGGTGAGTTGGGGTGGGGAGGTGCCGCATGGCTGGGGGGGGGGCTGCTGCTGGGGGGCGCCTCAGGGCAGGAGGGGGAGCTGCCACGGGTTAGCGCCTCAGGGTGAAGGGGGGACGGGGAGCTGCCCCAGGGCTGGGGGGGGATGCAAGGTGGAAGTTTCGCATAGGGCGCGAAACTTTCTTGCACTGGCCCTGGTAGAAGGGGAAGGTGTTACTGCATTTAATACTCTAAAATCCACTGTCATCTGCCAGGTCTTCCCATTCCTTTTCAGTACAGGCCAAATCATGGCATTAGCAGCGCTGAACGTTTGCACAACAGCACCCTATTCTAACAAACTTTCAGTAGTAGATTTTATTCCTTCCTCTGCCTCCTGAGGATACTTGTATTGATCCTGTGGAGGGGACAGGGGTCAATCCCTCCAATTAAAACCTCAACATCAATTTTCCTACACTACAATTTATTTTCAACCTATACCCCAGAAAACATTTCCAGCCATGAGTCCCCTTCTTCTGCTTGCCTTCCTTCTGGGCCCTTTACAGCCACACACACCTATGTATAGCAGTAGTATAAAGGGACTACCATCAATTGATCATAGGGCCCGCCCCCTGGCCCCCTCAGGCCCTGCCCCTGACCCCCAAGCCCTGCCCCTGGGGTGTTACTTTTGGAGTCGAGATTAGGGGCGCCTTTAGGGACATAGCAAAAATGTAATTGGGCACATGCAACCCTGCCTCCTGCGAAAATCATAGAAAATATACTTTTCTGGTGATTCGGGCTTTCTAATGCTATCCATAAAACACAGGTGGCTCTCTACATCACCGGTGCTCAAACCCTGGCACTGCTTACAATACCTCCCTTTACACATGCCCCTTATCCACGTAAGACTGACACTGATCATAAAGTTTTAGAAAGGGATTTGACTTGTTTTTTTGATTCACAGATGTGTCTGTCTAAACACTCTTTGGAGTGACAATACAGTCTACAGGTAGGACACTTCAGCTGCATGCCCACACTCTGAGCTTGACACACTCAAGCAGAGGAGGCAAAGATAGCTGCAAGAGTGATCGTGACTGTACAGTGTGGCAAAACTCACAGTTTTTCACACCAAACAACTTCTTCACATCCAGTCAGAACCCCATACTAATGCTCATCATACAACAGGATGAAAAAAGTCTTGGGGTACACAGGGCCTCCCATTTTAAAAATACCCCACCCGCCTTTCGCCTCATAAAGCACCACCTGTATGTTGGCTCCTAAATGCTGTTCAAATGCTGCTACATCACTGAGCATATTTTTTTTTAAATCTGACCACTCAATTTTCTCATGAAACTTTCTCACCCTATCTAACAATTCCATGTCTATGGGTTTACAGTTGGACACGACAGCCAAGAACCCGCCCACAAAACACAGGTTGGTACTGGTGTAAGTCAGGTCTACTAAACACTGTCTCTTTTTATGGATGATTTGACTACTGAGGATAGAATTTAAAACTCTATGGCCACCCCCGCCCATGTTTTTTAAAATTGTCACAATGAGGTGCAACACTCCATCGACATGCATCTCTCTATTACTCTGTAACAGCTTTGAGGTCTGATTTAAGAAGTCTTCAGCCGACAGCTCATCCCTAGTTCTTACCAACCAAGGTTTGGTTAAATTACAACTCTCTAAATGTAACTGAACGTAATCATCAGGGGCTGCCCTACTATTAACGTCATCAAGAACTAACAGTATCCCCCTGCGTATGGCTTCAATGACCTGCTGAGCTGAATTTATTCTCTCAAGACTGACAAAACAAAATTCTTCACAGTACACTGAACCCCCAAATCAAGGTAATTCCCATTGCCAACTTCTTATTCACTCCACATACACATCTGTTTGGGGGGCTGCATCTGCATTTTCAGGGATTCTTGGGGGTTCCTCTATAGTACCATCAGCTTTGTTTTCTATGTCAGACACTATTTGAGAGTCAGACTCCAAGGGCCACTGTGAGGATCATCAGGAATAGACAGGGACCTGTCTAGAGAGCCTTCTGGGGAATTTTCTAAATCAGACTCTGTGAGAGTCACCACTGCCCCTCAGGTCAGATTCCACCTCCCTATTTTCCGACACACCAATTTAAGAGCCTCCAGTAGGGGGCACCTCTTTTTGTTTTTTTCTCCTCATCACCTCTTTAGCCTTTTTTAAAAAATTTACAGCGATCCTGGCCTGTAACTTTTGGGCAGCCATCCGCTTATCCCCCAAACACTGTCTCCCCTTTTGTTTATGCCTTAGCTGACATGTATCCTTGAGGATGCCCCTTTTACCCAAGCCCCTTTCCACGACTAGTCATGCCTGCTCAGAGCCACCCTCTGGAAAACTAAAGTATTTTTCAAAGTCAGCTGCAAGAGCTTTTGCATATTTGGTGCAGTTTCCAGTCCTCCTTTCTTTGAGAAACCCTGAGGGTACAGCGTCCACCAGCACTCTGAACGAAGCATCATATTTTCCCCAAATCTTTTTAGGATACCGAAGAGCTGTGCCGCGCTTATGGAGGTGGGAAAATAGTTCGGAACAATTGTCAGATACTTATAAGGAGCTACCCCTGCAGTGCAGGAGCTTTCAGTCCTTGGGTTTTTATTCACCACCTCTAAAGTGTGTGCTCTGCCTTTGTGAATGCGTGTGTTTTCGCTCATAGTTTTCTCAGGGCTTCGTGTGCTGCTGACTGCTGAGGAAATGGAGTTGTGTTTGCATGGTTGCTTTTTACCAAAGTCTTTTGTTTTATCCTTTGGCTTGACGTATACAAGCTTTGAACTGTCCTGATGCTTTATCTGCACTTTTCTGCTGTTTTGCATTGGCATTGTTAAAGATCTCAGAGCAGATTCCTGGTTCTTTGGCGGTTCTGGTGGAGGTGTCCCCGTAGCTCTGACTATAGCATTGTCAGGAGAGCTGCCAATGCCTGATTAAGAAGAACAGAGATGTTCAAATTTAGCATCAAATAAACATTTTACAAAAAACTTATTTTTACCATTTTTCTCACCCACACCTATGTATTTGCTTAAAATACAAAACCTCATAAAATAACCAAAACCAATAAGCAAAACATATTTACTGGGCTTCAGCCATCCATCAGCCACAGATGCTGATTAATTCTCCTTTTCAGATGTCTCTTTCCTTTTTCTTTTGAGCTTGTTTACCCTCTGGTCTAAGGATCTCTCATGTTTTGACCATACTCTGGAGCAGACAACATTATTTGTATAAAACACATGAAAGTGTCTTGTAAACTTAAAATATAAAATACTCATTAGGGTGTTTTTCTATTTAAAAAGTTATAGCTTTAATACAAAATAATCCATTTCAGGCTGTACAACACACACAGGTTTTGGTTTATTTCTACCATTAGTGTTTCTCTAAAACCTAGACATTTTTATTAATACAAGCACAATTTTCCACCATGCACCCAAAAACAAAATGTGCAATAAAATACTTTTAACCCCTCTTCACCATAACTATGTCTTCATAGGTCCCCTAAATCACCACCAATAATTTAAACATTAATTTTAAAATAACCCATTTTAAAAACATATCACATTTTGCAGTGTAAAAACCAAACTGTTTTGAAATAAAATACTGTAAAACCCGACACTTATCTCTAGCATAGGCCACAACTCACAATTTAAACATTAAAACCAACTCTTTAAAAACAATATTTAAACACACTCACTCTCCCTTAAAAGCCAATTGCATAAAATTTATTCCACCACAGGGTAAAGGGATGCTGGCACATGGTTATTCTGTTTTCCCCCATGTGTATTTGGGCCTTTGGGTTAAAGAATAAGCAAAATTTTAGTTCGTATTATTCCCCAAATGCATCAATTCCTATAAAGAAACAACCCATTTTAAAAACACATCACATTTTGCAGAGTAAAAACCCCAGTAGTTTTAAACACACCAAACCAACAGTTGGCAACAAAATCCTTTTCAAGAAACTAACACCTGTCTTGAGCAGAATAAAAAAAAAAATCCAGCAGTTTTAAACACACCAAACCAACAGTTTGCAACTAAATAGTTTTCAGTAAACCCACATGCATTTAAAAGCCAATTGCAGAAATTTACCTTCCACCACAGGGTAAAGGAATGCTGGCACATGGTTACTCTGTTTTTCTCCACATGTGTTTGGGCCTTTGGGTTAAAGAACAAGCAAAATTTTAGTTAGTATTGTAACCCTTCTGCCTGTCTTAGTTAGCAGCAACAAGGGCCAGGGCCAGTCTCTAGGGGTCCCATTTCAATAACACAATGCAAAACCAGCTCAAGCCCCCACCCAGTGACCTGGGACAATTACATACCACTCCCCAGGCACCTCTGAGAGGCAATACTTCCCCTCTCACAAGCACAGAGTCTGAGTGTAGCAAAATCCTTTTAATAAAGGAGGGAAACAATGCAGCATTATGTTGGGGAAACAGCACAAACAGGATTCATAAGACAAACCATGAGCAAAAGACCCACCCCCCAAGTACATTTAGCAGCATCCTTTTCCCCTCAGGGTCTTAAGTCCAGCAACCCCAAAATCACCCAAAAGTCCAACAGCTCAAAAGTCTCTGTCCCTGGTCAGTGCAGCCCCCGAGTCCAAAAGTTTCTCTGCAGAGTTTTACCTCCCAGCCTGTGGGGTGGAGAGGTGTGCAGTGGTGTTAGGGGCACTTTACGTGGTCCAAGGCCAACTGGCCCACCTTTCCATGGGGTTCTGCTGCAGCCTTCACCACAAGCCACTCTACCAGCTGTCCTATGAGCTGCTCCAGCCATTCCACAAACTGCTCCACTCTACCAGCTGTCCCAGTCATCCTGCAAACTACTCTACCAGCTGCTCAACAACATATCTTCAGCCCTCCCCTCCACCAGCACTCAGTGATTTCAGCTTGTAGCAGGGGAGCCTCAGAGCTGGTGCACTATTGGCCCAAAGTAAATTCAGCTCAGCAGCCTATAAGTAGACTCCTAATAGAATTAAAATTAGCTCTGATTTGCCACAGTAGAGAGAGAGAAGATATTTCAAACATCACCCATACCAGCCAGTACAAATATCTACCCGCACACCTCTCTCCATTTGCTGGGTTTTGGAACCCATGTCCCTTGTCTAGCAAGTGCTACTTAGTTGATGGCGAGTCCCTCTGTCATAATACAGTTCCATTGTCTTTGATTCAAGTAATCAGGGTAACAACACTTTATTCTCCCTGCCCCAATAACAGAGAAACTGAGGATCCCACAGCAGCCAAAGTGATCATTTGAGCTGCTGTAGGCTCATGCTAGGCAGGGTGGGTGTGCCTATGTAAAGAAGATCAGCCCCTGGAGTTCTTTTCCACAACTGACCACAATTTGCCACAAGATGTCAGGATAGAACTCATCCTGATTTTGCTTACAGTATTATTCCCTAAATGCATCAAACTCCTATACAACCTGTTTAAAACCTGTTTTTTTTAATTAAACAGTTTTAAGGACAACTATAGTTAAAAATAGGGTTTTATCTTGCCCTGGTGAAATACAGCTTGAAGTTTCTGTTTCCATGCTAAACAGATCACACTGCAATAAAACATGTAACATTATTAATAAGGACAGCATTATTAATAAGGACAAAGAGTGACATTATATATTTTCAGAGTTTAAAACAAGCAGCATACCTAGTCTCGCAGTCCAGCAGCTATTCTGTTCAAGACTGTCCTCTTTCAACAGAAACAGTCTCCAAAAAAAGTGAGGTTTTTATACCATCCTAATTCTTTCAGCCAACAAACTTCAAAGTCTGTAGTTAGCAGCTTGATTCTATCACTTACAACTCTGAATTAATAAATACTGAAGGAAATTAGGCACCACTCTCCAAAGTTCCCTTTTGTGATCTGAGGGGTGTGGGGAGTTAAGTTATCTGCACAAGTAGGCTGCTTATTTATTTATAGATTCATAGATTCTAGGGTCAGAAGGGACCAATGTGATCATCTCGTCTGACCCCCTGCACAAAGCAGGCCACAGAACCCTACCCATCCACTTCTATAACAAACCCCTAACCTATGCCTGAGTTATTGAAGTCTTCAAACTGTGATCTGAAGACCTCAAGCTGCAGAGAATCCACCAGCAAGTGACCCATGCCCCACGCTGCAGGGGAAGGCTAAAAACCTCCAGGGCCTCTGCCAATCTGCCCTGGAGGAAAATTCCCTCCCGACCCCAAATATGGCAATCAGCTAAACCCTGAGTATGTGGGCAAGACTCACCAGCCAGCACTCAGGAAAGAATTCTCTGCAGTAAGTCAGATCCCATCCCATCCAACATCCCATCACCAACCACTGGGTATACTTATCTGGCGATAATCAAAGATCAATTGCCAAAATTAGGCTCTCCCATCATACCATCCCTTCCATAAACTTATCAAGCTTAATCTTAAAGCCAGATATGTCTTTTGCCCCCACTACTCCCCTTGGAAGGCTGTTCCAGAACTTCACTCCTCTAATGGTTAGAAACCTTCATGTAATTTCAAGTCTAAACTTCCTAGTGTCCAGTTTATACCCACTCATTCTTGTGTCTACATTGGTACTAAGCTTAAATAATTCCTCTCCCTCCCTAATATTAATCCCTCTGATATATTTATAAAGAGCAAGCATATCCCCCCTCAGCCTTCTTTTGGCTAGACTAAACAAGCCAAGCTTACATATATATATTTTTAGTTAAAATACATTTTTCTGTTTCAATGAAAAAACAGCATTGTAGGGTCTTCTTAAAGTATTAAACTTTAAATCACCATACACAAAAATCCTTAATGTTACTGATATTATTTTTTAAAAAAAACATGTTTCTTTCATGCTTAAAGTTTTGGGTTGTTTTGAAATAAAATGGATGTCTCACAACCCTAGTAAACACCCTACAAATATCCATAAATGTTTTTTACAGTAAATGCTTGTGTCATAAACAGATAGCTAAGGGTTAATGTCTCTTTCACCTGAAGCACCTGACCAGAGGACCAATCAGGAAACCGGATTTTTTTCAACTTTGGGTGGAGGGAATTGAGTGTCTAAGTCTTTTGTGAGTCTGCCTGCTTTCTCTGAGCTTTGGAGAAGTACTTTCTACTTTCTAGTCTTCTGTTTCTAAGTGTACGGACAAAGAGATCAGATAGTAAGTTCTATGGTTTCTTTTCTTTGGTATTTGCATGAATATAAGTGCTGGAGTGCTTTGATTTGTATTCTTTTTGAATAAGGCTGTTTATTCAATATTCTTTTAAGCAATTGACCCTGTATTGTATCATCTTAATACAGAGAGACATTTGGATGTATTTTTCTTTCTTTTTATATAAAGCTTTCTTTTAAGACCTGTTGGAGTTTTTCTTTACTTCAGGGAAATTGAGTCTGTACTCACCAGGGAATTGGTGGGAGGAAGAAATCAAGGGGAGATCTGTGTGTTGGATTGCTAGCCTGATTTTGCATTCCCTCTGGGGGAATAGGAAAGTACTTTTTGTTTTCAGGATTGGGAACAGAGAGGGGGAGTCTCTCTGTGTAGTTTCACAGAGCTTGTGTCTGTGTATCTCTCCAGGAGCACCTGGAGGGGGGAAGGGAAAAAGGATTATTTCCCTTTGTTGTGAGACTCAAGGGATTTGGGTCTTGGGGTCCCCAGGGATGGTTTTTCAGAGGGACCAGAGTGCCCCAAAACACTAATTTTTTGGGTGGTGGCAGCAGGTACCAGGTCCAGGGTGGTGGCTAAGCTTGGAGGTTTTCATGCTAACCCCCATATTTTGGACGCTAAGGTCCAAATCTGGGACTAAGGTTATAACATGGTGGCAGTGGGTGGGATATAGACAGAATCCAGAAGCCAGTAGGAATATTATATTTTTCTTTTCTCTGCTAAGGGCTTTTTAGCAGAGAGAAACAGTTGGTTTTAAAAGGGAACCAGAGAGAATTTTTTTTCTGCTCTCTCTGGCAGTTTGTGGCTTGCATGTTAAGCGAGAAGCCATTAAGAGACTGTTGAGGGTCTTTTGTCATGCAATAGCCCTCCCATTAGGAGGCAAGTACCAGCACTTATATGCATGCAAATAAAGTGGTTTTTCTGGTTTCCCTTCATTGAACATTAGCTAGAGAGAGAAAAGGAAAAAAGCACTGTTGCTAGGCAGACTCCAGGAGGGAACAGAGCCTGCAGTTCAGAAGATAAACACCGGAGGGCACCCCAACACAAGAAAACAGGAACCATGACTTCTAAGGCAAAAATTGACGCCGAAGAAAAAATCAAAGAAGCTGAACACAGGCGACAACTGGAAATAAAACAAAAAGAGATGGAGATGAAAGAAAGAGAAGAACAGATCAAAGAGGCAGCCTACCAAAGAGAACAGGCAGCCTACCAAAGAGAACAGGCAGCCAAAGAGGCAGCCAAGGAGGCAGCACACAAAAGAAAACTAGAAGAAGAAGAGGTGGCCTACCGAAGGAAACAAGCAGAAGAAGAGTTGGCCCACAGAAGGAAGCAAGAAGAAGAGGAGGCGGCCCACCACCGAGAACTGGAAAAACAACAAAAAGAGAATGAAGAGAAGGAAAAACAGAGAAAACATGAACTGGAGTTGGCAAAAGCTGGGCTGCCTGTGCCAGCCAACCCTAACAACCCGGCGCCAAATATTGCTCCACAGCACAGGAAATTTCCCACCTACAAGGCAGGTGATGACACCGAGGCCTTCTTGGAAAATTTTGAAAGAGCCTGTCTTGGGTACAACATCCCCAAAGACCAGTACATGGTAGAATTGAGGTCACAGCTCAGTGGACCTTTAGCAGAGGTGGCAGCTGAAATGCCTAAGCTGCAAATGAATGACTATAAACTTTTTCAAACCAAGGCCAGATACCGAATGGGGATAACCCCAGATCATGCCCGTCGGCGCTTCAGAACCCAAAAGTGGAAACCCGAGGTGTCATTTCCCAAACACGCCTACTACATTGCAAAAAACTATGAGGCCTGGATAACAGGAAACAACATTCAAACCTTGGAAGAACTGAACCTCCTCATACAAATGGAGCAGTTCTTGGATGGTGTTCCTGAAGACATCACACGGTACATACAAGATGGAAACCCCAAAGATATCGCTGAGGCAGGGGAGATTGGAGCCAAATGGATGGAACTGGCAAAAAGCAAGAAAGCTACTGTCAAGGGGAACGATTACCCCAGGGGGCACACAGACCATAAACCCTACAACCGAGGACAGCCAAAGACCCCACATACCACCCAAGTAAAGCCACAGATACCCTACCCTTCAACCTCACCAGTCTCCAGTAACTCACCTCGGCCCAGTGACCCATCAGATGGAAGATGCTTTAAGTGTAATGAACTGGGACATATCAAGGCCAACTGTCCCAAGAACACCATGCGAGTGCAATTCATTACACCACCATCACACCAAAGATCCCCAGGCCCGGATGCCTCTCAAATACCCTTGGAGCGAAGGGAAAATTTGAGAGTGGGCGGAAAGAAGGTTACTGCGTGGAGAGACACGGGGGCACAAGTGTCAGCTATCCACCAATCCTTCGTTGACCCCAAATTCATCAACCCAAAGGCCAAAGTGACAATTTACCCCTTCATGTCACAAGCTGTAGACTTGCCTACAGCTCAACTGCCTGTCCAGTACAAAGGCTGGTCAGGAATGTGGACTTTTGCAGTCTATGACAATTATCCTATCCCCATGCTACTGGGGGAAGACTTGGCCAACCAGGTGAGGCGGGCCAAGAGAGTGGGAATGGTTACACGTAGCCAAACCAGGCAAGCTTCCAGACCCATTCCTGTTCCTGAACCGTCCACAGAGGCCCCGTCTGTGTTACCAGAGACCCAGACAGAGGTAGTGGACCCGGATTCCATGCCTACCACTGAAACAGCCACAGCATCTCCAGTCCCAGGCCCGGAACTGGAACAGCAACCAGCACCAGCAAGTGCAACCACATCTTCAACCTCAACGCCAGAGGGCGCCAGCGAGCCAGAACTGGCAGAAGCAAAAGACAGCCATACCCAAAAGGCTCAGCCAGAGCCTGAAATACCCTCAGGTGCACCAGCGGAGAGCGGTTCACCAGCAACGGAAACAACCCCATCACCTACATCGCTTCCAGAGGGACCAAGCCCAAGTCCACAGTCTGAGGAAGAACTGGTGACCCCAGCCTCAAGGGAACAGTTCCAGACTGAGCAGGAAGCAGATGAGAGCCTTCAGAAAGCTTGGGCGGCGGCACGGAGCACCCCACCGCCTCTCAGCTCTTCTAATCGATCCCGGTTTGTTATAGACCAAGGACTTTTATACAAGGAAATTCTTTCTGGTGGACACCGGGAAGAATGGCAGCCGCAAAAACAGTTGGTGGTTCCAACTAAGTACCGGGGGAAGCTCTTAAGCTTAGCCCATGATCATCCCAGTGGCCATGCTGGGGTGAACAGAACCAAGGACCGGTTGGAAAAGTCCTTCCACTGGGAGGGGATGGGCAAGGACGTTGCCAAGTATGCCCGGTCTTGTGAGGTATGCCAAAGAGTGGGAAAGCCTCAAGACCAGGTCAAGGCCCCTCTCCAGCCACTCCCCATAATTGAGGTTCCATTTCAGCGAGTAGCTGTGGATATTCTGGGCCCTTTCCCAAAAAGACGCCCAGAGGAAAGCAGTACGTACTCACTTTAGTGGACTTTGCTACCCGATGGCCAGAAGCAGTCGCTCTGGGCAACACCAGGGCTAACACTGTGTGCCTGGCCCTAACAGACATCTTTGCCAGGGTAGGTTGGCCCTCTGACATCCTTACAGATTCAGGGTCTAATTTCCTGGCAGGGACCATGGAAAAACTGTGGGAAACTCATGGGGTGAATCACTTGGTTGCCACCCCGTACCACCATCAAACCAATGGCCTGGTGGAAAGGTTCAATGGAACTTTGGGGGCCATAATACGAAAATTCATCAACGAATTCTCCAATAATTGGGACCTAGTGTTGCAGCAGTTGCTGTTTGCCTACAGGGCTGTACCACATCCCAGTTTAGGGTTTTCACCATTTGAACTTGTGTATGGTCACGAGGTTAAGGGGCCATTACAGTTGGTGAAGCAGCAATGGGAGGGGTTTACGCCTTCTCCAGGAACTAACATTCTGGACTTTGTAAGCAACCTACAAAGCACCCTCCGACACTCTTTAGCCCTTGCTAAAGAGAACCTAAAGGATGCTCAAGAAGAGCAAAAGGCCTGGTATGACAGACATGCCAGAGATCGGTCCTTCAAGGTAGGAGACCAGGTTATGGTCTTGAAGGCACAACAGGCCCATAAAATGGAAGCATCATGGGAAGGGCCATTCACGGTCCAAGAGTGCCTGGGAGCTGTAAACTACCTCATAGCATTTCCCAATTCCTCACTAAAGCCTAAAGTGTACCATGTTAATTCTCTCAAGCCTTTCTATTCCAGGGACTTACAGGTTTGTCAGTTTACAGTCCAGGGAGAGGATGCTGAGTGGACTGACGGTGTCTACTACGACGGGAAAAAAGACGGTGGCGTGGAAGAGGTGAACCTCTCAACCACCCTGGAACGTCTGCAGCGGCAACAAATCAAGGAGCTGTGCACTAGCTTCGCCCCATTGTTCTCAGCCACCCCAGGACGGACTGAACGGGCATACCACTCCATTGATACAGGTAATGCTCACCCAATCAGAACCCCACCCTACCGAGTGTCTCCTCATGCCCAAGCTGCTATAGAACGGGAGATCCAGAACATGCTACAGATGGGTATAATCCGCCCATCTACCAGTGCATGGGCATCTCCAGTGGTTCTGGTACCCAAACCAGATGGGGAAATACGCTTTTGCGTGGACTACCGTAAGCTAAATGCTGTAACTCGTCCGGACAACTATCCAATGCCACGCACCGATGAGCTATTGGAGAAGTTGGGATGTGCCCAGTTCATCTCTACAATAGACTTAACCAAGGGGTACTGGCAAGTACCGCTAGATGAACCTGCCAAGGAGAGGTCAGCATTCGTCACCCATGCGGGGGTGTATGAATTCAATGTCCTTCCTTTCGGCCTTCGAAATGCACCCGCCACCTTCCAAAGGCTGGTAGATGGTCTACTAGCTGGACTGGGAGAATTTGCAGTTGCCTACCTCGATGATGTGGCCATTTTTTCAGACTCCTGGCCCGAACACCTACTACACCTGGAAAAGGTCTTTGAGCGCATCAGGCAGGCAGGACTAACTGTTAAGGCCAAAAAGTGTCAAATAGGCCAAAACAGAGTGACTTACCTGGGGCACCAGGTGGGTCGAGGAACCATAAACCCCCTACAGGCCAAGGTGGATGCTATCCAAAAGTGGCCTGTCCCACGGTCCAAAAAGCAGGTCCAATCCTTCTTAGGCTTGGCCGGATACTACAGGCGATTTGTACCACACTACAGCCAAATCGCTGCCCCACTGACCGACCTGACCAAAAAGACCCAGCCAAATGCAGTTAAGTGGACTAATGAGTGTCAAAAGGCCTTTACCCAGCTTAAGGCGATGCTCATGTCTGACCCTGTGCTCAGGGCCCCGGATTTTGACAAGCCATTCCTAGTAACCACGGATGCATCTGAGCGTGGTATAGGAGCAGTGCTCATGCAGGAAGCAACAGATCACAACTTCCATCCTGTCGTGTTTCTCAGCAAGAAACTGTCTGAGAGGGAAAGTCACTGGTCAGTCAGTGAAAAGGAATGCTATGCCATTGTGTACGCCCTGGAAAAGCTACGCCCATATGTTTGGGGACGGCGGTTCCAACTACAAACTGACCATGCTGCACTAAAGTGGCTTCATACTGCCAAGGGGAACAACAAGAAACTTCTTCGTTGGAGTTTAGCTCTCCAAGATTTTGATTTTGAAATTCAACACATCACAGGAGCTTCTAATAAAGTTGCTGATGCACTCTCCCATGAGAGTTTCCCAGAATTCAGTAGTTAAAAAGTGTTCTTAAAATGTAGAAGTCTGTTAGTTATAGACTTAGTAGTATATGTAAAGGTGCATGTGTTGTATTAATCTGTTTATTTCAAGTTCTAGAAGGAAATCGCCGCCAGTGAGCTTCCCCACTGTCTGCAATTTGGGGGGCGTGTCATAAACAGATAGCTAAGGGTTAATGTCTCTTTCACCTGAAGCACCTGACCAGAGGACCAATCAGGAAACCGGATTTTTTCAACTTTGGGTGGAGGGAATTGAGTGTCTAAGTCTTTTGTGAGTCTGCCTGCTTTCTCTGAGCTTTGGAGAAGTACTTTCTACTTTCTAGTCTTCTGTTTCTAAGTGTACGGACAAAGAGATCAGATAGTAAGTTCTATGGTTTCTTTTCTTTGGTATTTGCATGAATATAAGTGCTGGAGTGCTTTGATTTGTATTCTTTTTGAATAAGGCTGTTTATTCAATATTCTTTTAAGCAATTGACCCTGTATTGTATCATCTTAATACAGAGAGACATTTGGATGTATTTTTCTTTCTTTTTATATAAAGCTTTCTTTTAAGACCTGTTGGAGTTTTTCTTTACTTCAGGGAAATTGAGTCTGTACTCACCAGGGAATTGGTGGGAGGAAGAAGTCAAGGGGAGATCTGTGTGTTGGATTGCTAGCCTGATTTTGCATTCCCTCTGGGGGAATAGGAAAGTACTTTTTGTTTTCAGGATTGGGAACAGAGAGGGGGAGTCTCTCTGTGTAGTTTCACAGAGCTTGTGTCTGTATATCTCTCCAGGAGCACCTGGAGGGGGGAAGGGAAAAAGGATTATTTCCCTTTGTTGTGAGACTCAAGGGATTTGGGTCTTGGGGTCCCCAGGGAAGGTTTTTCAGAGGGACCAGAGTGCCCCAAAACACTAATTTTTTGGGTGGTGGCAGCAGGTACCAGGTCCAGGCTGGTGGCTAAGCTTGGAGGTTTTCATGCTAACCCCCATATTTTGGACGCTAAGGTCCAAATCTGGGACTAAGGTTATAACAGCTTGTTGTATAAAAGTATGGCAGAGATTTGTGAACCCTTGAAACATTTCAATTTTGGGTTAGACGCTTGTTTATTTTTGTAAATATATTATTTTAATGACTTTGAGTTGCTAGAAAGAGTGACCCATAGCATTCAATCAACTCCTGGGTTATATTTAAACTGTCCAATAGCATTCTACAGACTCCTGGGGTTATATTTAATTTAATATTAACCAGAGCTCACCATCCCCACGTACCCACCTCCCTTACTATCAGTGTTCACCCATTAAACTTAATTCCTGATCACTAATCCGTTTAACCCTGATGACAACAAGCATAGTTCTGTGCATGCGGTGTACCCAGGCACACCCTAATGCCCGCAGGTTGGATCCGGCCCCTCAGGTCTTTGGATCCGGCCCACTGGATTTGCCCCCCATGGTGCTGCAGGCCCCGCGTCACTCTCAGAAGCAGCCGGCATGACTGGCTGGGCACGTCCCTGGGGCCCCGGGGGGAGTGGGGTAGAGGGCTCTGTAAGTTGCTCCAGGCACCGCCCCCCGCTGCTCCCATTGGCCAGGAGCAGGGAACCATGGCTAATGGGAGCTTCAGGGGAGGTACCTGGAAGCATAGCAAGGACAGCATGTGGAGCCCTGTGTCCTCCCACCCCACAGGGGCCATGCAGCGATGTGGTGAGTGGCGCAGTGTGGGGCCGGGGCAGGCAGGCAGGGAGCGTGCGGATGGAGGTAAGTGGCTCCGGGCCAGAGCCCAAACCTCTCCTGCACCCCACTCCCTAACCCTCTGCCCTGAGCCCCCTACCTGCACCCCATTCCTCTCCTGCACCCCTGTCATAAACAGATAGCTAAGGGTTAATGTCTCTTTCACCTGGAAAGGGGTAACAAAAAACACCTGACCAGAGGACCAATCAGGAAACAAGACTTCTTCAAATCTGGGTGGAGGGAAGTTTGGGTGTGAATTCTTTGTTCTTTGTCTTGTGTCTGACTCTCTCGGCTCTGAGAGTGATCTTTCTGTCTCCTTGCTTTCTAATCTTCTGTTTCCAAGTTGTAAGTACGAGGATAGTAAGACAATAGGTTTATATTGTTTTTTTTGTATTTACATGTGTGTAGTTGCTGGAATGTGTTAAATTGTATTCTTTTTGGATAAGGCAGTTTATTCATTTTTTTCCTTTAAGCAATTGACCCTGTATATTGCCACCTTGATACAGAGACTATATATTATGTCCTTTTTCACTCTTTTTATATAAAGCTTTCTTTTTAAGACCTGTTGGAGTTTGTCTTTAGTGGGGACTCCAGGGAATTGAGTCTGCAGCTCACCAGGGAATTGGTGGGAGGAAGAAGTCAGGGGGGAAATCTCTTTGTGTTAGATTTACTAAGCCTGACTTTGCATAGCCTCTGGGTGAGGGGGAGAGATTAGATCTCTCAGTACTTGTGTTTCCAGGACTGGAAGCAGGGAATCTCCTAGGGTCTTCCAGGGAGGGCAGCCTGGGAGGAAGTAACCAGGAAACAAGGTGAAGGGGTTATTTCCCTTTGTTGTAGGACTCAAGGCATCTGAATCTGGGGGTCCCCCAGGGAAGGTTTTGGGGAGACCACAGTGAGCTAGGCACTTTATAATTCCTGGCTGGTGGCTGCTTTACCAGGTCCAAGCTGGTAACTAAGCTTGGAGGTTTTCATGCTAACACCCATATTTTGGACGCTAAGGTCCAGATCTGGGAAAAAATGTTATGACAACCCCAACTCCCTGTCCTGAGCCCCCTGCCTGCACCTCACACCCCAACTCCCTGCCCTGAGCTCCCTGCCTGCACTCCACCCCCCAACTCCCTGCCCTGAGCCCCCTGCCACACCCCACACCCTTCCTGCACCCTATCATAACCTTAGTCCCACATTTGGACCTTAGCGTCCAAAATATGGGGGTTAGCATGAAAACCTCCAAGCTTAGTTACCAGCTTGGACCTGGTACCTGCTGCCACCACCCAAAAAATTAGAGTGTTTTGGGGCACTCTGGTCCCCCTGAAAAACCTTCCCTGGGACCCCAAGACCCAAATCCCTTGAGTCTCACAACAAAGGGAAATAATCCTTTTTCCCTTCCCCCTCCAGGTGCTCCTGGAGAGATACACAGACACAAGCTCTGTGAAACTACACAGAGAGACTCCCCCCTCTCTGTTCCCAATCCTGGAAACAAAAAGTACTTTCCTATTCCCCAGAGGGAATGCAAAATCAGGCTAGCAATCCAACACACAGATCTCCCCTTGATTTCTTCCTCCCACCAATTCCCTGGTGAGTACAGACTCAATTTCCCTGAAGTAAAGAAAAACTTCAACAGGTCTTAAAGAAAGCTTTATATAAAAAGAAAGAAAAATACATACAAATGGGCTCTCTGTATTAAGATGATACAACACAGGGTCAATTGCTTAAAAGAATATTGAATAAACAGCCTTATTCAAAAAGAATACAAATCAAAGCACTCCAGCACTTATATTCATGCAAATACCAAAGAAAAGAAACCATAGAACTTACTATCTGATCTCTTTGTCCTTACACTTAGAAACAGAAGACTAGAAAGTAGATACTACTTCTCCAAAGCTCAGAGAAAGCAGGCAGACAGACAAAAGACTCAGACACTCAATTCCCTCCACCCAAAGTTGAAAAAATCCGGTTTCCTGATTGGTCCTCTGGTCAGGTGCTTCAGGTGAAAGAGACATTAACCCTTAGCTATCTGTTTATGACACACCCCAACCCCCTGGCCTGATCCCCCTGCCTGCACCCCAACTCCCTGCCCTAAGCCCCCTGCCTGCACCTGACACTCCAACCCCCTGTCCTGAGCTCCCTGCTGCACCTTGCACCCCAACTCCCTACGCTAAGCCCCTTGCCTGCATCTCACACCCCTCCTGTACCCCAACCCCCTGCCTTAAGCCCCCTGACTGCATCTCACACCCCAACCCCCTGCCCTGAGCTCCCTGCTGCATCCCAACCCCAACCCCCTTCCCTAAGCCCCCTCCTGAACTCCACACCCCTCCTGCACCCAACCCCATTCCCTGAGCCCCCTCATACACCCCACATCCCTCCTCTGCCCCAATCATTTGCCCTTAGTCTCTTCCTGCACACTGCACCCCCTTCCACACCCCACACTCCCTCGCACACACCAACCTTTATGATGTTCACCTTTAAAAAAAAAATTCCCTGGGTGCACACCCTAATGAAATGTGCTGCACACGCCTATGGCAACAAGGGTGGGTAATCACATCTAGACCTACAGACTCAATAGTCACCCTGGCTATTCAGTGGGGGTGTGGTTAAACCATCAGCTCAACAGGGTGAGTCAGCTCTATTGTAGTCAAACACATGTCTCAAACATCCCTGTTTTATATAGAAGCCTTTTTTTGCTTTACTTTAAACACATTTTTGGGGAGGGTTCCCCACAAGATTCTACTACACACACTTCAGCATTTTTGCTGTAAATGCCTCTCTTTTACACAAGGACACAAGAGCTAGTTTCTCACAAACTATTTTTTTTATTTAAAACACATACAGCCCTTGAAAACAAACCAAGAGGCGTCATAAAAACTTTATCTTACTTAAGGACCACACAGACCTTCTAACAGAAACACAGATAGTCACAAAGCCCTTTTCAATAGATACTTTTATTCACAGCTACCAAATTTTATATCACGTTTGCCCCCTCACCATTCACTAATTTAATCCTTTTAGATTTCTTTAAATAATGGATATATGCCTATCTCATAGAACAGGAAGGGACCCTGAAGGATCATTGAGTCCAGCCCCCTGCCTTCACTAGCAGGACCAAGTACTGATTTTGCCCCAGATCCCTAAATAGCCCCCCTCAAGGATTAAACTCACAATCCCGGGTTTACTAGGCCAATGCGCAAACCACTGAGATAGTCTTTTTCTTAAACAGCATTCTGTAACTTTTTGTGTGGACCAGATGATCAATATAACCCTCTAAGCAGGCATCTTCCGGTTTGGTCATTTTCTTTAAAACACTGTCAAAGTCTCAACCGAATTGCACGGTATTTACTTTAATAAGTTTTCCAAACACAGGTCAGGTCACAGGTCCCGGAGCTTGCAGTTTATATCCTTTGAAGTCCAACTGACATAATCATGGTGTCATTGGGCTGGCGCATCTATGGCACAGCCCTCACAATCTTCAAAATCTTTTCCCTAAGGCAGTGATGAAGGACAGCATAAACAAGAACACATACAATAGAACACATGATATTTTTATGCTCACAATGTGGCGCTGGCTCAGTTAGTTCCATGCCAAGCCTCCTCCTTAAATCCATATAGCCATCATCCTCGGCGTCCTCGTCAATAATTTCTGTTGGCATGGAGCAAAAACAAGGCGGGCCCAGTTCATCTTCACGGTCTGATGCAATGCTGTCCAGGGCCTCCAGTCCTCTAGAAAGGCATTGTTGAGCTGTTGAGAGATTTTCAGAAAAGAAACAGTATAAGCCCCCCACCGCTTGTTTTTAGATTTACACAACCCTAGGTCAGTTCTTACCCCCATAACCCCCCGTACTTGACCCTCTCTTCTTAATCGTTCATTTACCTGAGCAACGTCTTTTTTGTTCACTTTGTCCACTGATGATTCCTGCGAGCCACAGTTGCCTTCCTTCTCTAGGGGGGTAGATGATGAGAGGCCATCACACTCGTCGGTCTTCCTCATGAGTGGTTGGGTTTCAGGGTCGGGTTCCAGCATAACCATCAAGGGCTGGGCCAAAGGGCTCCCTATGGCTGCTCCTCCCTCCTCCTTGGAACTGTCACTGATGGAGTGCTTCCTCCACAGGCAGTCAAAGGCCCTCAGAGCTAAAACAAAGTCCGAAGTTCTCATGGGGGTGGTGAAGGACTCCATGTTTCCTCTCAGCCTTTCCACAATTTCTAAAACACGCATTCTTGGTATGAACTGGCATCTTCCGCTGCGCTCTGATTGGTGGAGGGAAGTAGAGGAAGCTGTTAGAAGGGTCCCATGACCCTCTTCTGGGCAGATCACCCCACTCCAGAACTCCCCCCCAGATTGGTCAAATCTGCTCTCTGGGAGGTCCTCTGCAGCTGAAACCCATCCTGATTCGTAGAAGGAGGTGGGAGGAGTTCTGAGAGGGATCACAGCCCCACTTCTGGACGGATCATCTTGCCCTGGAACTCCCCTAGATTGGTCAAATCTCCTCTTGGGGCAGTCCTAGAGGGCGCACATCCCATCCTGATTGGTAGAGGGTGGTGGGAGGAGTTCTTGGGGGGGGTCACATGACACCTTTTGCTTCCGGTCATGTGTCTGTCTTGACCCTAGAAGTAATATCCCCAGGGGCAGGAGGCCTGATGGGTCAGGGGCGAGGCCTATGTTTGATTGATGGTAGGCTCCTTTCTGCTGATTCTTCACTATTTTCCATAGGAACCCATTGGCTAAATCCACAATGAGTATCCCCTCATTAAGGTAAGGCATGCCCAATATTCCATCCTCCTCACCCCCATTCCCAGTTTGATCCTGCTTCTAAACACAATATTTTACCCATGAATCCCAATTTCCTATACGGGTCAGGATCAGTCTCATGATAAATGTTTCCATTGTCTCCCCTGTATATGATACTAGTTGTATTGAATTGTTTGTTCCCACAGCGTCCTCAGAAAGTCTCTGTTCTCCAAGCACACATACTGATGCACCAGTGTCAATAAACATAGTGGGGCATGTTTGTTTCCATTATCTCCCTTTACAATGGGATGCCCCCATTATCATATTGTAGTTGAGCTACTACCTCAGGGGGACTCTAGGGAGGCAGGTACCCCTACCAGGGTGGTGCTAATGGTTTAGAATCCATTATGGGAGTTACAGGAGCACTGTCAATCAATTCCTCTTGCCTCTCTAACTGTACAACCCTCTGCAGTATCTCACTTGTGAGCTTCCCATCCCATTTCTCTTTTGGTTCTCCTGTCATCATGAGTTTCCTTCATGCCTCCATTCTCAGTGTACCCTTTCCACTTTCAGCCATACTCTATTCTGCATCTGATACCCATATCCATACCTATATCCATTTTTAACTCTTGCTCCTCTGCTGCCCATTGCACCTCCCCGTCCTTTTCCTCTAACATGCCATAGTGCATTGGGGCCCCTTTTCCTCTGGCTCTGCTCCCCTCAGAGATCTGGGGGCCCATTGCTGGCAAAAGTTACTGCCTGGACAGGTTCCATTCTCCTGTCCTTACTTCCTTTCCCCACTTGTCCCTCCATGTCTGGAAAAATTACAGCCACTCAAAAAATGTCCTGTTTTAACTCTGGGTACCACCTAGCTGGATCTATGGATCCAACATCACCTTCATTTTTTAATTTAAATTGTCTAACAATACAGTCTTAAAAGATAATGTATTGAAGTCTGGGGATGGGGGCAAGGGAAGTGTCCATGTACGATTGGTACAACCCTGGCAGCTAAGGCCAGAACTTCCTTTTTAATAACATACAATTCTGGGGACTCACTGGGGCCCTGTTCCGTTACATAAAACAACCTCTCCAGTTGTCAGGCTGACACTGTCTTCACTACTTCCTTCACCCAGTCCCATCTGGTAACAAGAACACTGTTCACACCTAACCGCTCCTCAGCACTCTGTATTGCTGTCCAGTACCAGTATGTGCCTGGACTAAAACTTTATAGTCTGCAGGCCTCCACCTGGATCATGCCAACACCTTCACCATCCAGTCCACACATGTATCCTTATCTAAGGGTCCCAATAACTGAGCAGCCCATACCTGCTCTGCGGTAACATCAGAAATCTCTGTAATACTTTGCCTTGTTTTCCTTTATTCTTGTGCATTATTTGGGTCAATTTCTGTTTTTGTTACCAACCTAGTGTACAGGAGCGTAGGGTTCTTCAGGAACCTCTTGGAGAAGGAGTATGACCATTCAAGACTCTCCATTAGGGATCAATCCAACTATCCCCATTCCAAGTATTGTCCTACCTGTCGGTATCCGCAGTGCCCACACTTACTCCTCCCCTCACTGTTGCTACTATGTCCTTCTGGGCTCCCAACATATTTTCCATTTTCTTTATTTGCTGCCTGCAGATTGTATGCTCACTGTTTGTCTGGGCCCGGTCCTTATTTTCTTGTAACACTGTTCTGACAGCTGCCTCTGCATCCCCCAGCTTCATTTACGTTGTAGATACCTCCCCATTCTGGTTTTCTATTTTCAGTTGTTCACACTCTCCTGTTTTCACCTGTAGGGCTGTTCTATTCTGTAATGCCTAGGTAACCCATTCCAGTGCTTCACCACCCTCCTAGTGAAAAAGTTTTTCCTAATATCGAACTTAAACCTCCCCCACTGCAACTTGAGACCATTACTCCTTGTTCTGTCATCTGCTACCACTGAGAACAGTCTAGATCCATCTTCTTTGGAACCCCGTTTCAGGTAGTTGAAAGCAGCTATCAAATCCCCCCTCATTCTTCTCTTCTGCAGACTAAACAATCCCAGTTCCCTCAGCCCTTCCTCATAAATCATGTGCTCCAGCCCCCTAATCATTTTTGTTGTCCTCTGCTGGACTCTTTTCAATTTCTCCACATCCTTCTTGTAGTGTGGGGCCCAAAACTGGACACAGTACTACAGATGAGGCCTCACCAATGTTGAATAGAGGGGAACAATCACATCCCTCAATCTGCTCGCAATGCCCCTACTTATACAGACCAAAATGCCATTAGCCTTCTTGGCAACGAGGGCACATTGTCAACTTATATCCAGCTTCTCATCTACTGTAACCCCTAGGTCCTTTTCTGCAGAACAGCTGCCTAGCCATTCGATTCCTAGTCTGTACAGTGCATGGGATTCTTCCTTCCTAAGCGCAGGACTCTGCACTTGTCCTTGTTGAACCTCATCAGATTTCTTTTGGTCCATTCCTCTAATTTGTCTAGGTCCCTCTGTATCCTATTCCTACCCTCCAGCATATCTACCACTCCTCCCAGTTTAGTGTCATCTGCAAACTGGCTGAGGGTGCAAGTCACGCCATCTTCCAGATCTTTAATAAAGATATTGAACAAAACTGGCCTCAGAACCGACCCTTGGGGCACTCTGCTTGATACTGCCATGAGTTTTCAAAGACAATGGCCAATGGCTCTGCAATCACATCCACCAATTCCTTTGGCACCCTCAGCTGCAGTGCTTCTGGCCCCATGGACTTGCGCTCTTCCAGCTTTTCTAAATAGTCCTGAATCACTTCTTTCTCCACAGAGGGCTAGTCACTTCCTCCCAATACTGTCCAGTGCAGTAGTCTGGGAGCTGACCTTGTTCATGAAGACAGAGGCAAAAAAACATTGAGTACGTTAGCTTTTTCCACATCCTCTGTCACTAGGTTGCCTCCCCCATTCAGTAAGGGGACCACACTTTCCCTGACCTTCTTCTTTTTGCTAACATACATGAAGAAACCCTTTTTGTTACTCTTAACATCCCTTGCTAGCTGCAACTTCAAGTGTGATTTGGCCTTCCTGATTTCACTCCTGCATGCCTGAGCAATATTTTTATACTCCTCCCCAGTCATTTGTCCAATCTTCCACTTCTTGTAAGCTTCTTTTTGGTGTTTAAGATCAGCAAGGATTTCACTGTTAAGTCAAGCTGGTCGCCTGCCATATTTACTATTCTTTCTACAGATCAGGTTGGTTTGTTCCTGCAACCTCAATAAGGATTCTTTAGAATACAGCCAGCTCTCCTGGACTCCTTTCCCACTCATATTATTCTCCCAGGGGATCCTGTCCATCAGTTCCCTGAGGGAGTCAAAGTCTGCTTTTCTGAAGTCCAGGATCCATATTCTGCTGCTCTCCTTTCTTCCTTCTGTCAGGATCCTGAACTTGACCATCTCATGGTCACTGCCTCCCAGATTCCCAGCCACTTTTGCTTCCCCCACTAATTCTTCCCTGTTTGTGAGCAGCAGGTACAAAAGAGCTCTGCCCCTATTCCCACATTATGGTAGGATCTTAGAGTTACAAACACTTTGGGAATGGAGGTTGTTTGTAATTCTGAAATGTTCATAACTCTCTAAACTAAACATTATGATTATTTCAAAAGGTTACAAGTGAACATTGACTTGATACAGCTTTGAAACTTTACTATGCAGAAGAAAAATTCTGCTTTTAACCATTTAAATTTAAGTGAAACAAGCACAGAAATGGTTTCCTTACATGGTCAAATCTTTTTTTTAAAACTTTCCCTCTATTTTTTGAGTAGTTTAACACAATACCCTACTCTATTTGCCTCTTTTTTTTTTGTCTTTGCTGCTGCCTGATTGCATACTTCCAGTTCTGATTCCAAATGAGGTGTGTGTTTGACTGGTTAGTTCCTAACTCTGGTGTTCGTAACTCTCAGGTTCTATTTGTGACATTATTGACATGAACTGTAACCATATAGATTATTGTTGCAACCACTGTTATATATTTGCAGCAAATATTGTACAAAGGTTGTCAGTGAGGTGTCTATGACAAGATTATGGTTTGCTGGTTATGATTATGCTATCTGTATATATATATCATTGCTGTATTTAAAGTTACAAGTATTGGCTCTATACTCTCTGTATTTCAAACTTGTGCTATGCTTCTGGGTGACACCCCAGCCAATTTGGCATCAGCACTGCCTAGCCTGCTTGATGGCCCATTGAGGATCATCAGCTATACAACTGACCCATTGAAAGAAGGCAGATACAGGTTGGAACAAAGAAAGCATAAGATACATGGCAAAAGGACTATAAAAGGCATCATCATCATCTCCATTTTCTCTTCAATCTTGCTTCTTACTGCTGGAGGAAGCTTGCTACAAATTGAAGCTCTGAACAAAGGACTGAATGACCCATCCCAGCTGTGGATGTACTAATAGGCACCAACTGTCCTCAGTGCTGGCCCGGCCCTGACTCCACCCTTTCCCCATCCCTGCCCCGCTCCCATTCCAACCCCTTCCCTAAAGTCCCTGCCCCACCTCCACCCCCTCCCTGCCCCTATTGGACCCCTTCTCCAAATCCCCACCCCAGCCCCGCCTCTTCCCTGAGCAAGCTGCATTCCCCCTCCTCCCCACTCCCTCCCAGCACTTGCAGCACAAAACAACTGTTTTGTGACGCAAGCACTGGGAGATAGGGGGAAAAAGCGGGTACGCGGCATGCTCAGAGGAGAAGGCAGAGGTGAACTGGGGTGGGGGGGTCAGGGTGGGGAGCTGCTGGTGGGTGCAGAGTACCCACCAATTTTCCCCTGTGGGTGTTCCAGCCCTGGAGCACCCACGGAATTGATGCGTATGGATGTACTCCAGAGACTTGATTTGAACCTGCAGTTTATTCCATCACTGCTACAAGCCTGAACCAAGAATTTAGCCATTACTGTATGTAACCGATTCCATTTAAACAGTTTTAGCTCTCGTCTATATTTCTTTCTTTTATGAATAAACCTTTCGATTTTAGATTCTAAAGGATTGGCAACAGCATGATTTGTGGGTAAGATCTGATTTGTATATTGACCTGGGTCTGGGGCTTGGTCCTTTGGGATCAGGAGAACCTCTTTTTTCTTTTACTGGGGTATTGGTTTTCATTACCAGTCATCCCCATTATGAGTGGCACTGGTGGTGATACTAGGAAACTGGAGGGTCTAAGGAAATTGCTTGTGTGATTTATGGTTAACCAGTGGGGTAAAACCAAAGTCCTCTCTGTTTGGCTAGTTTGGTGTGCAAAGGACCCGAGCCTTGGGCTGTAACTGCCCTGCTCTAAGTAATTTGTCCTGAATTGATGCTCTCAGTTGTGTCCCACCAGAGGCAGCATTGTTACACTACTGTGCTTGCAATGTGAGAGCTCATCTTCAGTAAGAATTCCAAAATACTCCTTTATTGCTTCCCAACTAATGGCTTTCTCCACCAAAGCCCACAGGTTCCTCCTCACTGAATGCCCACCACCGATCCCCTCACAATTCTTTAAAGAGGTAGTTCTTTAATAGGTCTGAGAGGGGCAGTGCCTAAAGGGAAGGAAGGAGATGGGATTCTCCTCCATGTGGGTTCTCTAATATCTCTTATGGTGGGAGTGCTGGCTGAAGCTCCTCCCACAGTAGACACATTCGTAGGTTTTCTCCCTAGTGTGGATTATCTGGAGCTGAAGCTTTTCCCACAGTCAGGCATAGGTAGGGCTTCTCTCTCAGGTAGATTTGCTGATACCTTATGAGGTTTGAGTTGATGCTGAGCCTTTTCATGCAGTCAAGGCACTTGTAAGGTTTCTCTCCTGTGTGGATTCTCTGGTGCTTAACAAGGTCTGAGTTCAGGCTGAAGCTTTTCCAGCATATAGTGCATGTGTTTGGGATCTGGATCATTGGGGTATGCCACTGGATGCTGATCTCTTTGAATTTCTGTATACTGTTCCCATGATGTGTGCATTTACACCATTTCTTCCCTGGAGGATTCCTCAGTTGTGTCTCTTGTGGTAGGAGTTGCAACTGAATCTCTTCCCACAATCATTGAACTTGTAAGGTCTCTCTCCTATGTGGATGCACTGGTGCTGGTGAGTGTCAATTTGTCAGTGAAGTTTTTCCCACAGTCAGAGAAGAGATAGGGTCTCTCCCTCATGTGGATCCTCTGGTATTGACCCAGGTTCGAGCTCACATTGAACCTTTTCCCACACTTACAGGGTTTCTTTCCAGTGTGGATCCTCTGATGATTAACAAGGTCTTAGTTCTGAGCAAAACTTTTCCCACATTCTATACATAGGTTTGGTTTCCCCCCGGGTGCATGGCTTGCAAAATGAGGCCATTCAGGAAATCTCCTGCAAGGTTAGTGGTTTTACTCCCTTTCTCCCCTTGAGGGTTTTTCTGCTGCCATTCTAACTTGTGCTGGCTCTTAGAGAGTTTTCTCTTTTCAAGACTTTGGGTAATATATATTCCCTTTGGATTTATTGGTGGCATCTTGCATGGACACTTTCTGAATATTCTGGTAAAGATTCTCCTCCTTATATTCTCTGATGGTCCCATCATATGCTGAGATAAAGAATGCAGACAAGTCATTCCTTACACTGAAGAGAAAGGAAATTGTGGAAAGGGATGACAGATAAAAAGAACTGTATATATATATATATATATATATATATATATATATATATATATATATATATATATATATATTTTACACTTAATAATTTCTCACAAATCCTAAATGTACGGAGAAAATCTTAATCCCTCCTAGTAACCTATTCTCTGAACAGTACACTAGAAAAGAGTAGAATCAAAAGGAGCCATTTGGGGAGATTTCTCTTGACATTGTCCCTGCACATTCCCCCAGCAGCTTGGGGACTAGGTAGAGGTAGGAACTGGCTTTTTCTCTCTCTGCTCCTCACCTTGTCCCAGGAAAGTCAATCTACCTTGGGATGCTGCAGGAAATGGGTCTGGGCAGGGCTGGGAGCTGGGAACCTCCCTCCCCACTCCTCTCCCCTCAACCTCGGGCTAGGAGACTCGGTCCCTGGCCCAGTCCTGGGGCATTTGCTGTCCTGGATCTGGCTCAGCTTCTACAGCAGGGGTTGGCAACCTTTCAGAAGTGCTGTGCCGAGTCTTCATTTATTCACTGTAATTTAAGGTTTTGTGTGCCAGTAATACATTTTAACATTTTTAGAAGGTCTCTGTCTATAAGTCTATAATATATAACTAAACTATTGTTGTATGTAAAGTAAATAAGGTTTTTAAAAAGTTTAAGAAGCTTTATTTAAAATTAAATTAAAATGCAGAGCCCCTGGATGGGTGGCCAAGACCCGGGCAGTGTGAGTGCTGCTGAAAATCAGCTCGCATGCCGCCTTTGGCACCCGTGCCTAAGGTTGCCTACCCCTGTTCTACAGGCACTTAGGTAGTAGAGCCTGGGGGTGTCAGGGAGGGCAAGAGCTCTGGGACTCACAGGCCCTCACCCGGGAGCAGAGCTGGGATGAGGAGGGGCCGTTTGTGCAGAATCACTTTCCTGTCCGGCCCCAGGTCTCTCCCATCTACGGTTGCCAACCCTCCAAGGTTGTCCTGCAGTCTCCAGGAATTAAAGATTAATTTTTAATTGAAGGTTATGTCATGTGATGAAAGCTCCAGGAATATGTCCAACCAAAATTGGCAACCCTATTCCCATCACCTGAAGTCTGCAATTCAGGAGCTGGTGTCGGAAGTCCAGGGCTGCCCCACGGGCTGGTTCCATCCCCTGGATAGTCCCATCTGGTTGGGCACAAAGGGGTCTCCCTGCACAGACCCTGCTGCGGGTGGAGGGGCTGGGGCAGCAACTGCTCAGCCAGGATTTGTGCCTCACAATGAAGGCAGGCAGCAGCTTCTGACCCCAGAAGCTCAACTCCTATTCTCCTGGTCAGAAGAAAGAGAGAGAGCAGCCCTCTCCTGTAGCAATTCCCCAGACTCCTTTTATGGCCTCAGCTACCTAAACCTTCCTTTGTACATTCCCTCCCAGGAAAGATACGTGGTACAGGAGGGATCCAGCCAGAATCCTTCTCTGCTTCCTAAGCAGAGAGAAACCTCCTGAAGTAATGAACCAGAGACAGAGCCCCAGCTGAGAAACCTGCCCCTGCTGCCAACCAGGGATCTGGGCAGCCCCTGGGGCTAGGCGCCCATCAGTCCCATGGCCATTCTATGTTGAGACCATAGGTGCTGGAACTAGGGGTTTGGGGCGTGCAGCACCACCCCCAGCTTGAAGTGGTTTCCATGGTTTATAGTTTGGTTCAATGGCTCTTGGCACCTCCACTATATAAATTGTTCCAGCAACCTCTGGCTGAGACCTGAAATAATCCCAGGTCCCTGGAGAATCTCACACAGTTTTATGGAGCCTCCTTATTTCCATCGCTGCCTGCTGTGTCCAAGGCTGGGAGAAGTCAATGCTGACGCAGCCCCTTCTGTAGCATACACAGGAGGCTGATGGCAAGTGGATCTACATGGGACCATTTGCCTATTAGAGCTACAGAGGGCCCTGAGACCCATCTGAACACATAACAGATATAAGAACAGGAGTACTCGTGGTACCTTAGAAACTAACAAATTTATTTCAGCATGAGCCTTCGTGAGCTACAGCCCACTTCTTCGGATGCATAGAATGGAATGCACAGACAGGAGATATTTATACATACAGAGAACATGAAAAGGTGGAAGTATGCAACGTTTCATGTTCTCTGTATGTATAAACATCTCCTGACTGTGCGTTCCATTCTATGCATCCGAAGAAGTGAGCTGTAGCTCACGAAAGCTCATGCTGAAATAAATTTGTTAGTCTCTAAGGTGCAACAAGAACTCCTGTTCTTTTTGCGGATACAGACTAACACGGCTGCTACTCTGAAACATAACAGATATAGGGATGGACACCTACTTGTCTATCTGAGGGGCACAGACTCATAATGCATACCCAGAAAGGGAAACAATAATGCCTGAGATGATACTCTTAATTGACTTCTTCTCCACCGCTAAAAAAAATAACCTGCCTCCTAAATCGAGGAAGCTGGATTGGACCCAGAGCCCTAATGGTGAAAGGCCCTACATTCCATTCCCTGGGTGCTCTGACACACCCAGTCCCCAAGATTGGAGCAGGTGCCAATATGAGACCTATTAATCAGCAAATATATTAATATTTTTCCCTCCAAAACCAGCATGGACTCACACTCATTTTAGTTCCACAATTTCATACAAATTAAGCATCCCCTCATTACTGTTGAAAATTGTATCAGAAATGAAAAAATAGCAAGTGTGCAGCATTCTTCATACTAAAGAGATGGATTCCACCGTTGTTCCAGTTTTCTGTAGGGTTTTATTATTTCCCTTCCTTTGTCATACATTGTATCTCACATTTTGGCCCTAGCAAGTTGGGAGGTATAGGAACTAACGGCAACTGTCTCCCTCCAAACCCAAGAGTTACTGCAGTTTAAAAAGGGAGATTATAAAGGGATAAAATCTGAGGGGATTTTATACCAATGTTTGATTGTAGCAAAAGTGAAGATTAGCCTCCCTGCTTGCCTTTCACAAAGGCAGAGCTGTCAGTGACACTGCTTTCAGAAGGGAGGGGAGAATGGAGCCCAGTTGGGAGATGGGACGAGAAGGCTCTGCAGCAGTTGGAAGCAGATAGCAACAGGCAAGAGGCAGTTGTGGGGCCATTGGGAGATGGGACTGGAAGGTTCTGTGGCAGCTGGGAGCAGGCAGCTGCAGGGGAGGGGCAGTTGGGAGACAGGATGGGAAGGTTCTGTGGCAGTTGGGAGAGGGTAAATGGCAGACATAATCATCTAGGGGTATTTTTATTGACATAAAGGGGAAACAATTTGCTTCCCAGATCAGAGGGGGGAAAGGGCTCTTCTCCCTCCAGAAGCAGAAAAAGTTGCTGCAGTTTAAATGGGAGAGAAAAAAGGGATAAAATCTCTGGGGACTTTAGATCAATATGAGATAATTAACTCAAAAGTGAGCAGTTCCCTCATGCTGTGCCACAGACATGGGCTGCAGGGACGGGAGATGGCACCAGAAGGTTCCACAGCAGTTAGGATGGAGTGAGGGAGGGGCAGGTGACTGGCAGAGGGAGAGCTGTGGTAATGAGTCAGGGTTACAGTTTCCCTCCACCTCAAGGCCAAGTTGCTGCAATTAAAAAGGATGTGAAACCCCCAGACTTGAGAGGATTTTCATATTAATGTAAAATATCACTACTCCATAATTACACAGAAAACAACCAAATTGGATGAGATTGGATATTTAAGTGTGTAATTTAAAGGGGTTTTAATATCAATAGACACTAATTAGAGAGAAAAGGGTGAAATCTGAGGGATTTGATCAATATCTGATAATTAGCAAAAGAAAGGGACAGTAGCAGAGGAGACTATTGTGTCTATCAAATAACATTCAACATTTACACACAAATGGCAACAGGTGAGGAGAACATTATTTTTTTCCATCAATATTTGATATTCAGAGGGGAAAAGGATGAAATACCAAATTTTATACTAATACTCCAAAAGCAAATATAAAGTGGTTGTTTACTCCTGCTCCCCACCCTGCCCTCTATGTGGGCAGCAAGGGGTTCTGGGCAGCGTCCAATGACTCAAGCACGGAGAGGAGGATGGAGCCAGAAGTTTCCACAGCAGTTGCAAGGGGCAGCAGCAGCAGCAGCAGCAGCGGGGGAGGTGCATGGGTAATGGAGTTTGGATGGGCAGGAGACTGTGTGCTGCTTTGGGGCTGGGGAGTTTTATTAACATAAATGAAGTAAAACACTTTGATTCCCAAATATGCAGGGGGTAGCTGACTGAAAAGGGGTTTAATTCCCTTCCACACCAACCCCCTGCCATCTTGGTTAACCTGGAAGTTACCCCAGTTTAAAAAATGGAGAAAAACTCAGGGGATTTTATATTCAATAAATAAATAGAAAGCAATTATCTCCCACTGGCTTGAAACTGACATGGGCAGCAGAGAGCCTTGGTGATGCTGCTGTAACAGGAGAAGGGAGGATGGAGCCAGAAGGTGCTGGGTATCTGTGTAACAGATGGGAACAGAGAGCCGCCAGGGCTGCAGTAGGGCACAGGTACTATTTCTCCATGTGTTGGAGCCCAGCTCCTGGAGTCATGCAATTACAGCAACCAAAGCTTTCCTGGGGGGGGGGGGGGAAAGAGTCAGTTTGTAGCTCTCACAGTTGCAAAGAAAAGCTTGAAAACATGACCTGAGTGTAACTGAGACAGTACTGCTGCCTGAGTGTGCAGCAAGCCTGGGACACTTGTTATGAGAGGGGAGAGTTGCCCCATGCTCTCTGCTGCCAAGCCCTCCCCAGCAGACAGGGCCAGCTCCAGGAATTTTGCCGCCCGAAGCAGCAAAAAAAAAAAAAAAAAAAAAAAAAAAAAAAAAGCCACGATCGCAATCGCGATCTGTGGCAATTCAGCAGGAGGTCCTTCACTCCGAGCAGGAGTGAGGGACCCTCCGCCGAATTGCCACACCGAATATCTGAAAGTGCCACCCACTCCGGAATTGCTACCCCAAGCACCTGCTTGATAAGCTGGTGCCTGGAGCCGGCCCTGCCAGCAGAGGGCTCTGAGTGTGGCAGGAGGGGAAGTGCATAGCAAGCTCCCCCACCAAGCAGGTATACAACCTGGCTGATAGGAAAGAATGGAGCAGAGGGGTATCCTTATTGTGTCCACAGCCTCTCCAGATTGTCCCTACCCCCCAGTCGCACTAAGAGGCGGGCAGACACAGCAGCACTACAATAATTTTGCTGTACCTTGATTCTGAGATTGCCTTAATCCAGCCCTAGCAACAGCAGGGAATGGAAAGGTGATTGGTAGCTGGTAGTTGGGGCAGGAAGTTGGGTTGCGTAGTTGCAAAGAAAGCACTTATTGGGATGGGATAAACGGGGCTGGACAGACTCTTACTCAGGTGCAGGGTTCTGCCCTTCCCCACCTGTGACCCTGCCAGGGCCCTGTTGCTGGAACAATATGACTACTACATTCCTGCTCCAGAAGTGGCTGCATCTCAGCATGGCGGGGGCATGAATGCCATTTGTCCTAAGTGACTGGGACTCTTCAGACAAAAGTGGTGATAGAAGCAAAAGGTGTGAACAGAGATTATATAATGAGTAGTGTCCAGGATGGCTGGAAAGCTCTATCTAGGGGGGAGGTATCCAGCCTAGCAGATAACAGCCCTCTGCATGGGGTGGAGGTGCAGAGTAATCTGCTCCCATGTGCCTCATTCTGGTAGGGTGAAGAAAATAAGTTAGAAAAAGTACTGCCAGTTGTGACATTTGCAGTGGGAAAAACTATACTACTCAACCTTCTCCCCTTGAAGAATATTAAAAACATAAGAGGCCCCATATTGCATTACCCAAGCCCCTGAGCTCTCCTGTCAACATATCACTGTCTGTACCTGGGATTAGGTTGATTGTGTCACTCAGGGGTGTTGAAAATCCACATGGACCTAACTCCCACTGCAAACAGCACTATGTCTTTGGGAGACCTGTCAACATAGATGCTGCCTCTCAGGGAGCTGGAGTACCTACAATGACGGTGGAAGCTCTCTTCACTACGCAGTACAGTGCTGCAACTGTGGCATTTTAAGTGTAAACATACCTTAACTCTCCTGCTCTGTTCAGCTCTCAGAAGGGAACATTCCCATGCCCTTTAATTTCTCTCCCTCTCTGCATTATTGATTTCAGTCACTGTGTTGTGGCAGTCTGAGGCCAGCTCTCTAACACTGAACTGTTATGGCATGCAGGTACGGCCTGCTATGTGGATCTGCCCTGCCCTGCCCTGCCCTGCAGGAAGCACAGGGACAAACAGTGCATCAGGCATTGCCTTTCTGAATTCTCATCACTGCCATTCTCTAGGCACACAGCTTGGTCTAGAACCCTCACTCAATGTCATCCACCCTGTTGCTTGCTTCTGGCAGGAAACTAGTGCTAGGGTAAAGGATTCTAGTTCCTGACCGGACAAGCAAATGAGCACTTTCCCCCCACCTTTCTTGGCCCTCCTTTTCACAAGCCCATGCCTACCCTTAGCACCAGGCTTTGGAAAATGTCAACCTCTCATCCCAGTTCCCAGGCACCCCAGGAACAGAACCCTCTCCTCTGCCACCTTCAGAAGACTAGCTCCAACCTGCATCCCTCTTCTACAGCTGACTGCTGCTGTCAGAGTAGATGATCACAATGGTCCCTTCTGGTCTTGGAATCTAGGAGTCTATTTAATTTTGTTAATTAGAGGCACATTCTGTACTCAGACATTACTGAAAGATGTTCCCGGTCAGTAAACTTTTCACTCCTGGCTCAGGGTCTCTTAAAGGCCAGATTTTCAAAAGCATTCAGCAGCTCCCATTAAGAGCAATGGAGAATCCTTCCCTCCCTACTGCGAAAAAACAGGAACTCCTGAGTACAGAGCTCTTTTGAAAATCTGCTCCACATTTTCAGTGGTGAGCACTCTTGCAAGTCTAGCCCAAATAGACAGAATCCTGTATGGACACAAAATTGGTATCTGTATCTGTATCAGATCCACGCTCCACAAACATGGTCTGTGGATATTCACAGATTTTCAGGGCTCTACATATAGAAATTGTAATTCAGCCATCCACAAAGAATGAGTCTGATATCCTTGAATTAAGCATCAAGAAGTAGCAACATTAAGGCTTGATATTCAACCACCATCCCAGTGCATCTGCATTGTCAGAGGTTACCTAATAGAATGTCACCTAATCCATCATAGAATTTAGGATTTAACTCCAAGGCAGATTAACTCTGGTATTTAAACACTGACAACAGTTTAGTCAGAAAGCAAGGGTGATCCTCATGCCCAAATCAAATTCTAGTGACAATTTTAGGGAGCCAGAAAGGGATGGGCCCCAAGTGGGGATTTGTGAGGGAAGAGAGACATCTCGGCTATGGGTGAGCTTAGAATGGGCCAGTACAAGGCACATAGTTAGCATCCGAAGTCATCAGTAAAGGGAATAATTTGAGCAAGGGATTGTGGCAGCTCAGTCTCTTTTTAAAAAAAGAGAATAGTAGATTAAGAATTAACAAATAATTAAGGAGCTCAGAATTCCTGAACAGCTACAGACTGATTACAAACACACATACAGAAGGGTAACTGACTGGAAAGTGTGAGGCAGGTTAAGATGTCTGAAGGAGTCCAGTTCTGCACCTCTTAGTAGAGAATGATGATCCAGAGAGAAAAGAGCAATGCTGCAGCTGCTGCTGGGGAGAAGGAGACAGGTTGCTCCCCTCTGGACGTGTCTAGCCTCTTGGGATGGGGAGCCACATTAACTCCCAGTGACCTCTTCAGCTCACAGGTCACCTGAATTCTGCCAAAAGTGCCACGAATTCCCTGAACTGATTACATTTGGGGTGGGGAACAGAAGAAAGATTACAGCCCGGAGACAGTAAGAACCACAAGAACAAAGAAATGGAAGTGATTTTTGGTTTAAACATTTTGTTAAATCGCTATTTGTTCTACAGCGCATACAGAGTCCCCATGTACAACTGCTGGGCTAGCACAGCAATGTCTATTCCAGAAGAGAAAGGAAGGGAATGGTAGTAACTGAGCAGTCTGTTTAAGGTAGGAATGAGAATTTCCTTTTCTAACACCAGAAAGGGAGCTGGCCTCATTTGCCTTTGACCGAAACTAGTTAAATAGATGTGAATGTGGTGCTGCTGGAGAGAGGCCCTTGGTGTACACAGTGTGAAAGCTGTGCCACAGTCCTCTCCTGGGAGAACCACTTCTAGGATCCCACTCCGTCCCCGTGGCCTCTACCACAGTGAGTCCAGTCTGGGTTAGTCCCGCTGGTGTTCTCAGGGGCATAGACACTCATCCTACCTGGAAATGGCAAGAAACCTACAATCCATTCTACACAGGCCAATAGTAAACATTTAACAACACACTCCCCCCCCCCCCACATTATCCTACCAGCTACTTGCCCTCCCAACACCAGCCCTAGTCCCAACCACTAAAACAACTGATTCTCCCAAGAACCAGCACCCTCCCCTAACGATCCCTGCTAAAAAGCCATACCAGTTCCCTCCCACTACTCACCACCCCACTAACCAGAAAGCAGATCCCACAAGCACACAGCTCCAATCTCCTCTAGCTACCGCCTCCTATTGCTATAATGGACTTTTCTTCCCTCCTCCAACTCCTAACATGTTTGAGTGGGGTAGGGCCATAAAGGCAGGAAGGACACAGGGTTCTCTCCTGTGTGGGTTCTCTGATGCCTCTTGTGGTGGGAGCTGCGGCTGAAGCTTTTCCCACAGTAAATGCACTCATAAGGTTTCTCTCCCGTGTGGATCCGATGGTGCTGGGTCAGGGTAGATTTGTCAGTGAAACTTTTCCCGCAGTCAGAGCATGCATAAGGTTTCTCTCCTGTGTGGATCCTCTGGTGTCTGATCAGATTTGAACTGACATTGAAGCATTTCCCACAGTGAGTACACTCATAGGGTTTCTCTCCTGTGTGGATCCTCATGTGTTTGACCAGGTCCGAGTTCTGGCTGAAGCTTTGCCAGCACTCCGCACATGTGATGGGGATCTCAATGGTCGAGGTTTTCTTCTTTGAGGTTTTAGTTTTTTTAACCTTCCCAATGGCAGCGCTGTCCCGCCCGGTGCATTTGTCCTGCTTCTTCCCTGGAGGACTCCTCAGGCGTCTCTTGTGGTGGGAGCTGTGGCTGAAGCTCTTCCCACAGTCAACGCATTTATAGGGCTTCTCACCCATGTGGACGCACGGGTGCTGGGTCTGGGTTGATTTGTCTGTGAAGCTTTTCCCACAGTCAGAGCAGCTGTGGGGTCTCTCCCCAGTGTGGGTTCTCTGGTGACGGATAAGGTTTGAATTGATGCTGAAGCTTTTCCCGCAGTCAATGCATTTATAAGGTTTCTCCCCTGTGTGGATTCTCCGATGATTTGTGAGGTCTGAGCTCTGGGTGAAGCTTTTCCCACACTCAATGCAGATGTTGGGCCTCTCCCCTGCATATGTTCTCTGGCGGACGATAGTGTCTTTGCGTTTTCTCACGCCTCTCCCACGGTGGGTTGATTTACTCTCTCTCTCCTCTGAAGGGTTTTGCTGCTGTGCTTCTGACCTACCCTGACTCTTAAGGGATTTTCCTTGGTCTAGTTTCTGAGATACATTTCCTTTGGATCGTTTTGGAAACATCTTAGGCAGTTCCTCTCCAGCAAGACTTTGAAGATTCTCTTGCTTTGTTGTCACTCACAGTCCTGTCACCTGCTGGGAGAAGGAGAGAATCCAGACACGAGTCATGCTCCAAGCATGAGCAAAAGGAAACAGGTTGACAAATTATTTGAGAACTGAGAGATCTCTTTAACTTAACAAATCCAATGGCTGGATGGTGCAGACAACTGAGCTCAAAATGGAATTAAGGCACAATTTTTAACAACTTCCCAAGGGAGTGGTGGATTTTCCATCATTTAAAATTTTTAAACTAAATAAAAAAAGATTGGATACCTCTTTCTTAGAAGAGAAGAGAAAAGAGAACTCTCTAGCTCAGCCACACGTTATTGGCCTCAATGCAGTAATCACTGGGTGATCTTCTTTGACCTATGCTATACAGCAGAGGTTCTCAACCAGGGATCCGGGGGCCCCTGGAAGGGTCGTGAGCAGGTTTCAGGGTGTCCTTTAAAATAAAAGCAGAGAGCAAGGCCAGCGTTAGATTCACTGAGGCCCAAGGCAGAAAGCTGAAGCCCAAGCCCTGCCATGTGGGACTAAAGCCAAAGCCCAAGCAATTTAGCTTTGCAGGATCCCCTGTGTTGTGAGGCCCTGGGCAATTGCCCTGCTTGCTACCCCCTAATGCCAGGTCTGGCTTTTAATCTACTGGATATGCAGAAAAACAGCTGCTGTGGCACAGGTGGGCCGTGGAGTTTTTATAGCATGTTGGGGGGACTCAGAAAGAGGTTGAGGACCTCTGTTCTAGAGGTCAGACTATGCCTTCTAGAGTAGCCAGCTGAGCTCATAGTTGCCCTGGGTACCCGCTAACCCCTTAGGTTTTCTGTTATGACTGTCACTGATGCAATGTATTAATTTAGGGGCCAGTCCTACAACTATTCACTCATGGGAATAACTATTCACAGAAGCACACTCAAGGCCTCATTCCCCCTAACCTTATACTTGAGAGTCATTTACACTGGTGCAGATTAAGTGCACAGTGAGGGAAAACCACAACCACTTCAGATTAGCAGTCACTTCATTTTGCAGAGCGGAGGGTGAACGACAAGATGCAAGGCAAGAGGATCCAGCCCTGAACTGCCAACTCCTTAGGGCAGGGGGATATCTTTATTTGTTTCTGCAAAGAACCCAGCCTGCTCATCTGTGAGCAAGACAAATAATCAAAAGATCCATTTTATGGGATTCCCCTGACATTATCCTCAAGGGCAGGGACTAGGCCAGGGGTGGGCAAACTACAGCCTGCGGGCTGGATCCAGCCCATCAGAGCTTTGGATCCAGCCCGCAGGATTGCCACCCCTGCAGGCCCCATGCCACTCCTGGAAGCAGCTGGCACCATGTCCCTGTGGCCCCTGGGGAATGAGGGGCAGAGGGCTCTGTGCCCTGCCCTTGCCTGCAGGTACCTCTCCCGAAGCTCCCACTGGCCACCATTCCCAGCCAACGGGAGCTTTGGGGGAGGAGGTACCTGCAGGTGAGGGCAGCACACAGAGCCCTCTACTCCCCCAGAGGCCACAGGGATGTGGTGCCACCTGCTTCCAGAAGCAGCACAGGGCCACAGCACACAGGGAGCCTGCCTTAACCTCGCTGCATGCCGCTGCCACCCTGGAACCACTCCAGGTAAGCGGCACCAGGCCAGAGCCCACACCCTTAACTCCCTGCCCTAAGCCCTCTACCACACTCCATACTCCCTTCCACAACCCAACCTGCTGCCCTACATTCATAGCCAGGCATGCAATTTCCTCACCAGATGTGGCCCTTGAGCCAAAAAGTTTGCCCACCCCTGAACTAGGCAGAGGCAGCAACTGGATTTTTCTCTCTCTGCTTCTCTGGGGGGGAACCCAACCAAGAAAGTCAATTTTCGGGTGGCCTTTGCATCAGGTAACCGTCACTATGAAGAAGAGTTTTTAAAAGGCAGTTTTACTAACTGACGTATCAGTGACCGCAGCACTTGGAGCGGAGCTAGGCAGGTTCGGGACCCGGGAATTCCTCTTCCCAGTTCTCTCTTCTGTTGCCACTTTCCAGGCTTTCCTTCCCCCGCTACCCTCCCCTCTGGCTGGGTCCAGCTCAGGGGCATTTCCTCCCCCATCGCTGGCCTGGTTCCTGGCAGTGCGAACAGGAGCGAGAAGCGCTGGGGGCGTGGAGGGGCCATCTGAGCAGAGTCAGCGCGACTCGCTTTGTTGCCCGGCCCCCGCACTTTCCCCAAATTCTCTCTTGCAATTACCTGGAGTATGCGGCTCAGGAGCTGGTGGCGATAGAGCCTGGGGCTGCCCCGGGAGCTAGTTTCAGCCCGCAGAGAAAGCCCCCCTGGCTGTGCACAGAGGAACGGTAGGGAAACACAACCCAGCACAGCGCTAGCGGTGGCTCAGTCCGGCTCACAATGGAGGCAGCAGCCCCAGCTCCTGACCCAGGAAGTTCAATCCCTTATATCCTGGTCAGAGGAAAGCCAGAGAGACTCGGAGAATCCCCCTCCCCCTTCCTTTGCAGTAACAGAGGTGCTGAGCACCGTGTTTAATGCACGTTTGAACTGCAAATGGCTTTTCAGGCTTAAGACCCACCTGAGAAGGGATGCAGGGGGCAGGTCTTAACTTGGCTGCCCGCATATACTGCGATGTAACTGGAAACGGGGGCTGGAAGAGCTGTGAGGGTGACATCAAGCCAGGGAGGAGGAGGAACTCCCAGGATATTCAGATAGGAGTAAAATATATGGTGATATGAAAATATCCCCCTGGCAAACTGACATGCACACTGTATAGCCTGAGCTCACTGCTAACACCAAGAACTCCTTGCATCCCTCCATTTCCCCCATGAGCTCCCTGCAGGTCACCCTTCCATCACCCTCTATTGGTAAGGTGACCAGATAGCAAGTGTGAAAAATTGGGACAGGAGTGGGGGGTAATAGGTGCCTATATAAGAAAAAGCCCTGAATAACAGGACTGTCCCTATAAAATCAGGACATTTGGTCACCTTATAGGTAAGCCAGAGGGCTCAGCAGTACCCCAGTTCCAGTTTGCACCCCGGGGATCCCGATGTTGTACTGATACTGGGAGACCAGGTCAATCCAGGGCCACAGGCCAATTCACTTGTGTATTAATAGAGATCAAGGTATTTGTATAAGTATGGTTGGTGTTTAAAATTCATGAAAGCTAATGGGATGTTACTTGTATTGTTTTCACCTCTTTGTTCCTGTTATAATGAAATAGCAAACATTTATATTGTGCATACCCCTGTAAGCAGACAACAAAGAAATCTTGTGGGATGCTAATGAAGGACTTCAACAGAAAAGCACGTGGTCATTATGGTGATAACTGGTGGCCAATGACTCGAACTGCATTCCTCACTCACCATCATCAAAGGAAAAGCCCATGTGCATAGAGACACCATCGGCTTGTTTTCCTTGAGAAGCTATAGGTATGGATTCCAGGAATGATCCTGCATCTCTGGACTATATGGACTCTTACAGGGAAGGGTACCAGATACAAAGCCAAGGTTCCCAGAGACTATCTGGGTACCCTGAAATACTTTTGGGAGACTGGCAGTTCATTACATTACTACTACCATTTGGACTTACAAACTGTGACTACCCCGATATAACGCTGTCCTCGGGAGCCAAAAAATCTTACCACGTTATAGGTGAAACCGTGTTATATTGAACTTGTTTTGATCTGCCAGAGAGCGCACCCCCTCTTTCCCCGGAGCACTGCATGACCACATTATATCCCAATTTGTGTTATATTGGGTCACGTTATAGTGGGGTAGAGGTGTATTTTACCTGCTTTAACCTCTCAATAATTCTCATTTCCTTTTCTTAGCTAATAAACCTACAGCTAGGTTTCTACAGAATTGGGTGCCAGTGTTGTCTTTGGGGTGAGATGTGGAGAACCCATTGATCTAGGGTAAGTGGCCAGTCCCTTGGGACTGGAAGCAATTTGGTGTGGTGTGATTTTTGGTTTATGTGACTATTATCATTAAGGCCATGTCTACACTACCCGCCTGATCAGCAGGTAGTAATCAATCTATCGGGAATCGATTTATTGTGTCTTGTCTAGACGTGATAAATCGATCCCCGAATCGCCGCCCGTACTCCACCTCAGCAGGAGGAGTAAGCGGAGTCGACAGGGGAGCCACAGCAGTTGACTTGCCGCCATGAGGACGGCCAGGTAAGTCAAACTAAGATACTTCGACTTCAGCTATGCAAATAGCATAGCTGAAGTTGCATATCTTAGATCAATCCCCCCCCAGTGTAGACCAGCCCTAAGTCCAGTCTGTCTAGGTGGCAAGATAGGCTGGAGAGTCTAAGGAGAATGTCTATGACTCCATGGTAAGACTCTGGTACAATGATCCAGGAGTAACATTTGTTACTGGTTTGGTGAAATCTAATTCTAGAACACAGTTCCAGTTTGGGGTGTCTGCCCAGTTTTCTGACAGTCTGCCCTGAGATTAGCACTTATAGTTGTGAGCCACTCCAGACAGCGTGACAATTGTTTTCTTGTTGTTTTCTTGTTCTCCCTCATCTGCCTATCTCTTCCCCCTGTTGTCTCTTAGCAAAGACTGTCCTTTTGTTCTATATGCGTACAGTGTTTAGCACCATGGGGTGCTGGTTCATGACTAGGGCTCCTACTTGTTATGGCAATACAAATAATAAATAATAACTATAGATTATTACAGGGATGTAGCTGCTGGCTGTGCTCACTGGATGCTGGGGCTCCATGTGCATTCCATTCCCCACTTTCAGTTTTGTCGATTGTCACCAAAATGAACAGGGTTCTGCCCACTGCTGCCTAGAACAAACCTTGAAATGTGGAACTGATTGGATGTAGTGCTGAGAAGTTAGGACCTTACATCCAAACAGAGAAATGCCATCCAATTAAATGTCGGACCTGGCTTCACACAACCAATGAAACTCCCTCCCTAGCTCCCCACAGGAGGGATTCTTTTTTTTTTCCTGAAAAGTAGGAATGAACCAGAGACCTTGCAGGACTCTGGGCAGTCCTTGGGGTCAGAAGCCCATCATCTCTGGGGCTCCTTTATTAAGGGAACCCCTGAGACAATCTCAGATTCCCACAGAATCTCCCCTCCTCGGCACTCATGAAATCTCCTCATTTCCATCCTCACCTGCTACCTTCAAGGAGTGGGAAGGGGCAGCCATGCTATGCAGACACCTCCTTAAAAAGCCTCACCTAGGCAGGACAGCTGGCCAGTAACATCTGCAGAGGACAGGTAACCTTGCTGTGCCACTCTAGGGTCTCCGCCTGCTTTTATGACTCCTATCGCTGTAATATCTAAGCACCTCACAAACATTAATGGATTTATGCACACAACCCCTGGCCAGGCTTATTTCCCCCATTTTGGAAAACTGAGGCACAGAGGGGTTGGTTTTGGGTTGGGGAAGAGCTCTGTACCTTAGCAGCTCCTACTGAAAGTTGTGTAGAGAACTTTAGGGACTCTGTCATCGTCTGTACAGCAGCAGTGCAGTTCCCTGAAATTAGGCCTAAGGGAGGTTATCACACTCAGGACAATGTCGCTTCACCTGGGGTGAAGTGTCTTGGGTGAGTTGCTACCATTGCCCCCAATGACTTCCCCATGTGAGAGTCTGGAGATCATCCTGGTGATATGGATACCACATTCAAGTCAAATAAATCTGCACTAAGGACTTGCCTGTAAATGGAGAGACTCCTCATCACCTCTGCAAGCTGCAGACTAGGAACAGAGAACACAGGGAAAAACACCTAAACATCACCATCTGAGAGTCCTCAAACATTTATGAACACAAACCAAACCTTAATTTAATGACAGCTAAAGACACATCCCACCACCCAAAAAAGTAACCACATGGGAATGAGAAGGAAAGTCTGCATTCTGCCACTTCCCCATCCCCTACAGTGCTGACAGTAACTTGCACCTCTGTGCAAAACTATAATGGCAGTCTCATGACAGCAGATCGGCACACAGTCTTGGACTGGACTGAAAAAAGTGTGCGGTGGTGGGGCAGGTCTATCATAATGTGGGAGCAGCGGCCTTCGTAAGACAGTACTGAAAGTGCACCCCTCAGCAATTCATCTTGGTTTAACTTTCATTGTGTTTTTCATCCAGGTCTGACTCCTTGCAACTCCTCCATTGTGACTGTCACATATCCTACACACGTAACATTATTCTATTTTAACATCTCAGAGGCTACCATTAAGGTTTCACATAAGATCACAAGTTGGATGAAGCTGGGGTGCATTTGGCTGCTTAGTATATCTTGGAGACTGAAGTGGATGCCTTGTGGAGTGTCTCTTCATGCTCAACATCTGCACACAGGCCATCTCTACACCTAGGTGATTCTCTGAGTGCTGCCTCCCAGCCTCCCATTGCAGAGTCCCAGGCAAATCCAGCTGCAGTTTAGAGCTGGGCTATCTGTAAAATATGAGCGGTATGGTGCCCATGTCTGGGGATTTCAACAACCCACTTAGTGCCCAAGGCAGACAGCAAAAGAAAGCAGCAAGCCTGGGACATGCAGTCTCAATAGGGAAGCATAAATTTCAGTCTCTTCTGAATAATGCCAATACTCAGCTCTTAAATACATCTTTCAACATGCTTTAGAAAGGAGATGAGAGTCATCTCCATTTTATAGATGGGGACATGACTTACCATAAGTCACCCAGCAGCCCTACAGCAGAGCCAAGACTAGAACCCTTGCTTCCTGAGTCCTAGTCCAGCATGCTACACAATAGGCCCCATTGTTCTGAGAAGACAATAGCAGTCAGCTGTCATTGCTTGTATACAGCAGCTGAGTAATAATAATCCCATTGAGAGGCTATATAAACACTTTCCATCCAGTGCTCTAACAGCTCTGTACCCAGGTGGCTAGGGGTTCACAGATGGGGAAAATGAAGCCCAGGACTCATAAGCAAGTCAGTCAGTACCAAGGCAGGCCTTACATTCAAAGCTTTTGCCACTTCACTCAGGGATGTCACAACTGCTGTAAAGTCCTCGGGCATGCTTTGCTCTCCATCTCTGACAAATTACATCACTGCAGGGTAGAGACTTCATTATTAATTATTATTATTATACAGCTTTTTACAGCTGTTAAAGCCAGAATAACCCTACTGACCATCTAATCTGAACTCCTGCATAACACAAGCCATAGAACCTCACCCAATGATTCCTGCATCCAGCACGTCACTTTTTGGTTGATTTTAGTTTTCCCCTGCATGAAAGCAAGAGCCCGTTTAACAGAGAATCGCTGACTTTAACAAAATTCAAGAAATTAAATAATAACAAAGAACATTTTGAAACACTCTACAAAAGGCAAGAACCATGCCCTAAAAGAGCTAATGAGCTGAACAGATGATGGACAGAAACAGGATGAAACTTGAGGGGGGAAGGATAGCTCAGTGGTTTGAGCATTGGCCTGCTAAACCCAGGGTTGTGAGTTCAGTCCTTGAGGGGACCACTTAGGGATCTAGGGCAAAATCAGTACTTGGTCCTGCTAGTGAAGGCAGGGGGCTGGACTCAATGACCTTTCAAGGTCCCTTCCAGTTCTAGGAGATGAGTATATCTCCATTTTAAATCTGCTGAAAAGCTAGTGTGATCTACCAATGGCATTTAGCACCTGTTGTATGAGTCCCACTCTTTAAAACATCTTATTAGCCCGGCCCTTGGCTCCACTGTTTCCTCTAAGCTGTGCCCATATGCACACAGATCCTAAACACTGCACACACAGCAAAACACCACACACACAAAAATTTGCACAGAAGAATTTTTTTGCACACACAGCCTATCAAAAATTAGAACATTGCTTGGCTCCTATGTTCAGTGCAACTCAGAAGGGAGGTGAAAAGGTGGATTTAAGCAATCTTTTATGTTTCCCCTATCCTAGGAGCACTTGACCCCAGATGCAGGTTAGACCAGCCTGACTTGTATGGGTTGCCAGTGCCCCCAAAGGGTCAGTGCAGCAGCCAGACACTGGCAGGGTATAGTGTAGCCATGTCTCTGCACCACCCACAGAGAGGGTAGGTGGTATAGAAGTTGCTACTCTGCCTCCACACCAACCAATGCTGTGTTAGGCTGGCTTTAGGGCATCTTTGTGCTGGCAGAGTTCGCACCATTTTTCCTCAAACCAGGGGAAAACTTGCTCCAATCGTGTTCTCTGGAGTTGATGGGCCCCTTGGGAAAAGTGTTTTAATGAGAGACTTGAGGCATGACTCAGAGAGATATGGAAACTGTGAGCTGCAGGGTGTCCAGACCTCAAACATTGGGCAATGCGCCATGTGCAACATGCACCCAGAGGCCAATGCTGCAGGCTCCTCAGTCACCTGGCTGCAGTCCCTCTGGGTTCCCAATAAACACACAGAGACACACACATACAGTAACCAAAGCTTCTTTACTAGGGCAGGCAGAAAATGGAAAGAGTGCAGACAGCCCCGATACAGAGCTCCTGCAGAAATCACCTGGTCACATCCTCAGCTAGTGTAAATCAACCATGCTCCATTGGTGTCAAAGCTACACTGATTTACACCCACTGAGGTTCTGGCCCAGCATGTTTGAATAAGTTTGTGGCCAGATTGTGTAATTACAGTGTTTCTTCTTGCCCATGTGGACAGGCAAATAAACAAGTTAGAGGCCCATACTCTAGCCTAGGCATGTTCCAGGCTTCAAGCTGGGCTTGTTAACAGGGTTTTGATGCCCCCCACCTGCAAGGAAAAACTGTGTTGTAGACACCAGGCCCCATCTACACAACATTTATCACTCAGGTCCCAGTTACAGCACAGATTCCCCTCACCTGACTTTAACATGGTCATAAGGTGTCTAGTTATGTCCTTGAACACAGTCTGAAGCCTGAGCTTTTAACCCATTTAGGGAAGATTGGATAAGGTTCCATTTTCACTACAACCTGTGTCTGTGTTGTCGCTGGGTCACCTGGGTTAGGGATGTTACTGTGGGGCTAAGACCAAATGTGATTCCCAGCTGCGTTTAGACATGGGGCCCTGTGAGTTAGTTACAGACAGGAAACAGAGGAATCCTTCCCTGGGCCATCCAATCAGATCCTGAGCATTACTTGCCCCTTGGGTCTCCATGGATACATGAGAAGTGTCCCTTCAAATACATGCCAGCACACAGGAGATCAGCCTGATGTCTGGTTTGGCTTTGCCTCTGTGTCATCTGGCCACCTCTCCTCCTGTAGCTTCGCAGGCCCTCAACCAGCTGGCACCTCCTGGAGACTTGCTGAGACACAACACACTCATGTCCAGATCTCCCTGGCTCTGGGGGTGTTTCACTGACTGGACAGCTCAGATTCACAGCTTTTTCCTTTACCTCTGTACATTCTCTCAGGGATTCTCCTGGGTCCTCTTCAATCCAGTGACTGGACAGAGGGGAAAGAGAGAGAGAGGAAGACGAGGAGACCACCAGGGAAAGAGGAAAATAAGGGCCAGTCTTTTCTAATTGTTAATATGTGCATTAATCGAGACAGCCTATCTGAGAGTGGAGCCCCATCACGCCTGATGCCATACTGACACCTGGTGAGATCTAGCCCCTGCCTGAATCAGCTCAAACACCATAGTCCTTCTCCAGGCAGCTCCATTCAGTGACAGACTGGACAAGGTCTCTGAATGAATAACAAGAGACCAAACACCCAGGCTTTCTGAGGGCCCTTTCCAACACCCAGCACCTCAAAGGATCCACAGCTGCCTGATCTGGTTCCCAGACCTATCTTCAGGCCTCACGTAAGCAGCAGCTAAGCTCCAGAAGGGAAAGCAGCAGCTGGTGTCTATCACAGGTGGATCCTCTGATGTCGAATCAGAGCAGAGCTCACAGTGAAGCTTTTCCCACAGTCGGTGCATTTGTAGGGTTTCTCTCCGGTGTGGGTCCTCAGATGATTGATGAGGGATGAGCTCTGCTTGAAGCTCTTCCCGCAGTCAGGGCATTTGTAGGGCTTCTCTCCAGTGTGGATCCTCTGGTGCTTGATAAGGGATGAGCTCTCAAAGAAGTTTTTCCCACACTCGGTGCATTTGTAGGGCATCTCTCCAGTGTGGCTCCTCTGGTGCCTGATAAGGGCTGAGCTCTCGAAGAAGGTTTTACCACACTCGGTGCATTTGTAGGGTTTCTCTCCTGTGTGGGTTCTCTGGTGTCTAATGAAGGAGGAGCAGTAACTGAAGCTTTTCCCACACTCGGTGCAATTGTAGGGGCCCTCTCCCATGTGGGCTCTCTGATGCGTGTTAAGGTTCGAGCTCCGATTGAAGCTCTTCCCACAGTCGAGGCATTTATAGGGTCTCTCTCCTGTGTGGATTCTCTGGTGAACAATAAGGTCTGAGCTCCAGCTGAAGCTTTTTCCACATTTTGTACACTTGTAGGGCTTCTCTCCCACGTGCAGCCGCTGATGTTTCACCAGGTGTGAGCTTTGGCTGAAGCTTTTCCCACACTCAGTGCATTTATAGGGCTTATCTCCTGTGTGGATCCTCTGATGTGCATTACGATTTGAGCTTCGTGTGAAACTTTTCCCACAGTCGAGGCATTTGTAAGGTTTCTCCCCTGTGTGCAGTCTCTGATGGATTAGCAGCTCTGACCTCCAAGAAAAGGTTTTCTCACACTCAGTGCATGTTTTCTGGGTTCCTGACTTCTCTGTTCTCCAGTTGATGCTGATGTTGTTGAATTCTTTAAAATCTTCTCCCTGGTGAGTGGATATCCCTAGTCTCTCATCTGGGTGGTTTTCTTGCTGCCTCTCCAGTCCACACTGACTCTCACAGGCTTCTCCAAGTTCAGGGCTCTGGAAAATGTTCTCTTCAGTGCTTCCCAGCAACATCATGTCCAATTCCACCATCTCAGGGCTTTCCTGCTCCAGATTCTCCTCCTCATGCTCACTCCCCATCCCATCATCTGCTGGGTCAGAGAGAGAATCCAGACAGGAGTCACTCCCTGTACCCAGGGAAAAGGGAATCATTGAAAGGGGAATGGGAATGGGGAGGTGGGTACAACAGAAGGGCTAAATGCTGACGGTGAGATCCACCAAGGTACTTAGGTGCCTAAACCCCAGGTCCCAGTTTTGGCTTCACTGCAATTCACAAACTGCCTGCTGAACCCTGCAGTCACCTAACCTCACTCGACACTGAAGTTTTTTAAAATTAAAGTTCCCTGGGTGCCTATGTTCTTGCCTTTGGCCATGTGCATGGCTGCCTCATTCTAGGCATCTGGATGCTCATCTCCCACCGAAGCCCCAGAGTGACCAGTGAACCAGGGGAAGACAGGCGTTCAGCCATCTACATGAATGTGGCACCCAATCCAGTAAATGGCCCCCAAGATCGGATCCTATTCAAAATCCCAGCCAGCAGAGGAGGTTGCGATAATACCTACTTTATAGCTTTTAGCTCAATAGTTAGCGCACTCAGCTGGGATATGGGAGACTCCAGTTCAATTCCCCTCACCTCAGGAGAAAGAATTTGAAAAAGGGGTCTCCCACCTTTCAGAAGGGTTCTCCAGCCACTCAGCTCTGGGATATTCTGATTGGCAGTGGCAGGAGGTGCTCTTTCCATCTCTCCCATTGGAGCTGCTGCACTCTGGATAAATGATGAAAGTTACGGCAGCAAGGGCACTGGACCCAGAGTCTCTCAGGTGGATGCCTGGGGAGGAATAGCTCAGTGGTTTGAGCATTGGCCTGCTAAACCCAGGGTTTGTAAGCTCAATCCTTGAGGGGCCATTTAGGGCAAAAAAAATCTGTCTGAACATTGGTCCCTCTTTGAGCAGTGGGCTGGACTAGATGATCTCCTGAGGTCCCTTCCAACCCTAATATTCTATGCCCTGACCATAGACTCAGTCTTGTGTTTGTATGTGCTCTCATTCTCTTGCTCCCTCCCCAACAATTGTTTAAGTATTTATCCATAGTGGAATAGTCATTGGGCCACAGAAAAAGAGAAAGAATGACTCTATAGTCCAGTGGTTAGGGCACTGAGATGTGAGACCCAGGCTCCAACCGTTCTTCAGCCAGCTTCACCATGAGAGATGGAGGGAGCCCCACCTCCAACTATCCCACAGCTCAGTGGTTAGCACACCCTCCTGAGACATGGGAGATCCCTATGCAAATCCTTTTGCCCTCTCTAGCAGAGGGGAAACTGAACCTCCATCTTCCACATCCCAGGGGAGTGCTCTAACCATTGGTCTAAAGGTGGAGGTTTTGGGTAAAGTGAGAGAAGCACCTACCTCATTGCCCCAAGAAACAGCTTGGGCTTCTGAGCCACTGACTCCAGGAGAAGGGTTCCCATTGGTGCATCACTAGGCACCTCCCAGCAGCCTGGACTCTATCTCTGAGAGAGGGGTGGGGCTTAGCACACACCCCTCTGGTTGGCATCTTCCATTGGTGAGCTCAGCTGAGGTGCTAGCATTTGTGGATCCCAATTTTAGGCACCTATCTCAAACCATTCATTGCACAGGGAAACTCAGCACCTAACTCAGGCTTTGTGATACAAAAGGAGCGCTTAAAGATGATAAAGTCATTGCGAAGAAACTAAATGGATTCTTTGCTTCAGTCTTCACGGCTGAGGAAGTTAGGGAGATTCCCAAACCTGAGCTGGCTTTTGTGGGTAACAAATCTGAGGAACTGTCACAGATTGAAGTGTCACTAGAGGAGGTTTTGGAATTAATTGATAAACTCAACAATAACAAATCACTGGGATCAGATGGCATTCACCCAAGAGTTCTGAAAGAACTCAGATGAAAAGTTGCAGAACTATTAGCTATGGTTTGTAACCTGTCCTTTAAATCGGCTTCAGTATCTAGTGACTGGAAGTTAGCTAATGTAACGCCAATATTTAAAAAGGGCTCTAGAGGTGATCCTGGCAATTACAGACCGGTAAGTCTAATGTCGGTACCGGGCAAATCAATCGAAATAATAGTTAAGAATAAAATTGTAAGACACATAGAAAAACAAATTGTTCAGCAATAGTCAACATGGTTTCTGTAAGGGAAATCGTGTCTTACTAATCTATGAGAGTTCTTTGAAGGGGTCAACAAACATGTGGACAAGGGGGATCCAGTGGATGTAGTATACTTAGATTTCCAGAAAGCCTTTAACAAGATCCCTCACCAAAGGCTGTCACGTAAATTAACCTGTCATGGGATAAAAGGGAAGGTCCTTTCATGGATTGAAAACTGGTGAAAAGATAGGGAACAAAGGGTAGAAATTAATGGTAAATGCTCAGAATGGAGAGGGGTAACTAGTGGTGTTCCCCAAGGGTCAGTCCTAGGACCAATCCCATTCAATTTATTCATAAAATGATCTGGAGAAAGGGGTAAACCGTGAGATGGCAAAGTTTGCAGATAAACTGCTCAAGGTAGTTAAGACCAAAGCAGACTGTGAAGAACTTCAAAAAGATCTCACAAAACTAAGTGATTGGGCAACAAAATGGCAAATGAAATTTAATGTGGATAAATGTAAAGTAACGCACATTGGAAAAAATAACCCCAACTATACATACAATATGATGGCGGCTAATTTAGCTACAACGAGTCAGGAAAAAGATCTTGGTGTCATCGTGGACAGTTCTCTGAAGATGTCCACGCAGTGTGCAGAGGCGGTCAAAAAAGCAAACAGGATGTTAGGAATCATTAAAAAGGGGATAGAGAATAAGACTGAGAATATATTATTGCCCTTATATAAATCCATGGTATGCCCACATCTCGAATACTGTGTACAGATGTGGTCTCCTCACCGCAAAAAAGATATACTGTCACTAGAAAAGGTTCAGAAAAGGGCAACTAAAATGATTAGGGGTTTGGAGAGGGTCCCATATGAGGAAAGATTAAGGAGGCTAGGACTCTTCAGCTTGGAAAGGAGGAGACTAAGGGGGGATATGATAGAAGTATATAAAATCATGAGTGATGTGGAGAAAGTGGATAAGCAAAAGTTATTTACTTATTCCCATAATACAAGAACTAGGGGTCACCAAATGAAATTAATAGGCAGCAGGTTTAAAACAAATAAAAGGAAGTTCTTCTTCACGCAGCGCACAGTCAACTTGTGGAACTCCTTACCTGAGGAGGTTGTGAAGGCTAGGACTATAACAGCGTTTAAAACTGGATAAATTCATGGTGGTTAAGTCCATAAATGGCTATTAGCCAGGATGGGTGAGGAATGGTGTCCCTAGCCTCTGTTTGTCAGAGGATGGAGATGGATGGCAGGGGAGAGATCACTTGATCATTGCCTGTTAGGTTCACTTCCTCTGGGGCACCTGGCATTGGCCACTGTCAGTAGACAGATATTGGGCTAGATGGACCTTTGGTCTGACCCGGGACGGCCGTTCTTATGTTATGTTCTTATGTGAATCACAATACTGTTCCTGCAATTTACTAGCTGCCTAAAAGTTAGGCCCTGTGATGCCCAGCATTGCAATGCCTAAGTCCCTTCATGGATCCCAACCTGAATCCCCCCAAGCCCTTCCTCAGAGGAGAGAGAGGAGGTGACCAATCCTGCTTCCACAATCCATCCGCACATTCAGGAAAGAGAATTATTGCCAGGTATTAGTCAGGCTGGGTGAGAGGCTGTGGGTGACGTCTGCTGTGAGGGGATATGACACCTGCTGGGTACAATCCTGACCCCAAGGTAGAACTGGGGAGCTCACGGGGTCTTTGTAGGAATCTTGTTAGCGCCATTTGCAAATGGTTTCTTACTTGGCTTAATACTAACCCCTCACCTGTGGGGGCTACTCTCAGGATCTCCCATTCCTTAGCAGCGTGGGGATCTGGGATACCCAGCTCTTCCACTGTTTCCATCCGAGAGATCACGTTGGGTTTAGGAATCGGAAAGTCTACTCAGGAGAAAGGAAAGAGGAGAGATCAGAGTTTGTCACACATTCATTAAATAGATGCTACTAAAAAGCTCCATAATTTTAATCAAGTCCCTTCTCTTGCTGCTGGTGGTGAACTCAGGTAAACCTGTAACAGAGGAGGAAATGCTCTTGGAGACCCTTTGGGATAGTTAGAGGTCTAGTGAGCAGCATTCATCCTGAACACTGAATGAGACAGGATCTTGTGCAAAAAACTCTGTGATCATGCATAAGAGGGCTGAACCTAATCCTGGCATTTCCTAAATTTTGAGTGCTTGATTTTGCAATCTTAACAACATTCTTTTAACATATTTTCGTATTATACATCCTAGGGGTTTTTTGTAATAAAAAAAAATCAAAGAAATTCCATCTTTTGCAACCATACTGGTAATTTTCTGCAGCTGATAACTTTTTGTCAAAACTGGCTGCATTTTCACATAGACGATGAAAAGCATCTCTCCAACCTTATGGCCGTTGCCTCCAAGCATGGGAAATTTCCAGGGCTTTGGAGTGGAGCCTGGAGCTGGAGCAGTGGAGCTGCAGGTTTTTGCCTGGAGCTGGAGCGGAGCCGGAGCACATCTCCAAAGCCCTGGAAATTTAAGCCTGAACAGTTAGTTTGTTAATAAGCAACTGAAGATGGAAAGTTATAATAGAAAATGTTAGGCAAATTTAATAGGGCTTGTCTTCCTTCAGACAAAAAGTGTGGTCTTAACTCAAGTTAGGCACCTCAGGTTAACTAACAAGATAAAATGAGTGAAGGTAGGCTGTAGTGTTCACAGGACTTAGTAGCTCAAGGCTGCCATTAAGCTCCCACATAGACTTTAACTCAGGGTAAGAACACACCTTTTTCGTAGTGAAGATGCACCCACAGGAGTCACTATCACTCCATCCAAAAGGATGATGAGCCCATATGGAGGCAGTGTGGGCCAATGGATTGGACGTTAGCCTATGACTATGTATACGACGAGCTCGGGCTGTGATTCCCCTGCTCGTGGACGCATCCTCGTGCTAGCTCTCATTGAGCTAGTGCCAGTATAAACAGCAGTGTAGCCACAGTAGCCTAGGTAATGGCAGCAGAGCCATGGATACAGACCCACCAGTTTGTACGTGGCTGGGTTCAGCCATGTTTCTGCTGCTGCTATCATGGCTACATTGCTACTTCTACTCACCCTAGCTCAACGAGAACTAGCAGGAATATGTGTACACGGGCAGGAGAACCACACCCCTAGCTTGTTGTGTAGACATAGCCTATGATGCAGAAGACCTGATTTCTATTCCGAGCCCTGCGAATGATGTGGCCTGTTTCTAGGGCAATTCACTTGCCCTCTAGGTGCTTCTGTTTCCCTTCTCATGCTTTGAGCATCTTTCCAGTCAGACTGTGAGCTCTTCAGAGCAGGGTCTTCCTCTCCCCATGTGCATGCTGGGACCCTGATCTCAGTGCTGCTCTGACCACAAATAACTGAAGCTGACTCAAGCACTTCAGAGATCTCCCCATTCTTGTGAGAAGAAAGGAAGTCTTACCCAGCAATATCAGGGACTCATAGTTCTCCTGCATGACGTCTCTCTGACCTGGGTCCCGAAGTTCCCACTGCCCCTTGGTGAAATACAGGGCCACCTTCTCGAAGGTCACCAGCCCCTGAAACAGCAAGTATCTCCTGCATTAGAACAATCCCACCTGCTCAGACATAGGAACTGCAAGCTGGCAGCTCCACTCCCTTTGATCAGGAATCAGGCTGTTTTTCTTATTCTAGCGGAGCTCTTTGTCCAGCATTGGACAACTGACTCTATGATGCTTTCCCGTTGTCACATGAGTGAAACCCCAGTGTCTCCCTCGTGAATGCACACACCTCTTGACGGAACCTGAACCAGGGAATGTCTCTCTGCTGTGCCAGAGACAATTCCACAGTTCTGCTCCCCTATTTCTTCCCCTGTGTGGCCTCCTCCAGACCCTCTGTCCTCTCCTCTTCTGGTCTCCTTGCTCCTGGGAGCAGAGGGGACCCCTTTTCAGACTCGGCAGGGCTAAGAGGTGCAGCCAGAAAAGCCCTGGTGATGTTCGAACACTATCCACTCTCCCAGGGCCAGGATTGGTTCCCATGGGCCCTGCACATCAGACAGACAATATCTTCTCTGGATTTTTGATCTGTCTTCTTCATTTTCCACCCCAGCCTCACTGCAAGAACTGGAGTAAATCTGCCCCGGGATGCTGCAGTGAATGGAGCCGGGCAGGGCTGGGAGTAGAGAACCTCCCCCTCCCCACTTATTACTCCTGCTGCCCCTTCCAGTTTCTCCCCCGTCTCCCTCCTGCCCCCTCTCCCCTCCACTCGGTCCCAGGCCCGGCTCGGGAGAGGCAGGGGGCAGGGTGGGCAGCAGCTCCGGGACTCGCAGACCCCCGCCCCCCGGGAGCAGAGCTGGGGCGAGGAGGGGCCGCTGGTGCAGAGTCACTTTCCTGCCCGGCCCCAGCCCTTCCCCCGGGTCTCTCCCCTCACCTGCAGGCTCCGGCTCAGGGGCTGGTGTCAGCAGCGCCCGGGGCTGCCATCCCCCGGAGAAAGTCACCCCGAGCTGGGCACAGAGAGGCGGTAGGGAAGGACTCACCCCGTTGGGGAGTGGCAGCGGCTCAGCCCGAGCTCCCGGATGCACCAGCGGCTGCCTCTGACCCAGGAAGTTCAGCCTCCAAAATGGTGAGCCCAAATGAGGCTGAGCGAGACATAAGCAGCTTCTCCTCCCTTCCCAGTGACAAGAGCCCTCTAGTGTGGGGGTGTCCGCCTCCCCGAGCAGCCCCTGAATACGGGTGGGCGACTCACACAAGCTGCAGATCAGTGTCACAGGGGCGGCTGGCTGCGGTGTGTGTACCGTTTGTAAGAGCTATACCTACGTCCCTGCGTTCACTCTGGGACGGGAACCCTCCTTCTGGGGGATGAATGTGACGCTTGTAGTTATGAAAATGGGATAGCTGCCTATGCGGGGAACTTCATGTTAAAATGTCTACGCCAGAGGTTAACACAAGAACATGAGAATGGCCATACTGCAGGGCCGCCCAGGGGGGAGGGAGCAAGTGGGGCAATTTGCCCCGGGGCCTGGCAGGGGCCCCCACGAGAGTTTTTCAGGGCCCCTGGAGCGGGGTCCTTCACTCGCTCCGGGGGCCCTGCAAAACTCTCGTGGGGCCCGGACTCCCGGAGCTGCTTCCGCTCCGGATCTTCAGCAGCAATTTGTCAGCGGGGGGTCCTTCTGTTCCAGGACCCGCCACCGAAGACCCCAGGCCCCCTGAATCCTCTGGGCGGCCCTGCCATACTGGGTCAGACCAAAGGTCCATCCAGTCCAGTATCCTGTCTACCAACAGTGACCAATGTCAGGGGTCCCAGAGGGAGTGAACCTAACGTAATGATCAAGTGATCTCTCTCCTGCCATCCATCTCTCCACCCTCTGACAAACAGGCTAGGGACACCATTCCTTACCCTTCCTTGCTAATAGCCATTAATGGACTTATCCTCCATGAATTTATCTAGTTCTCTTTTAAACCCTGTTATAGTCCTAGCCTTCACAACAGGGCCGGTGCAAGGATGTTTCACACCCTAGGCGAAACTTCCACCTTGTGCCCCCGCGCCCCCGCCCTGAGGATCCCTCCGTCCCCCTCCCGTGGCAGCTCTTCCCCTCCGCACTAAGGCACCCCCCTCCACAGCAGCTACCCCCCTCCACCCTGAGGCACCCCCCCTTGTGGCAGCTCCCCACCTCCTACCCTCCTCCCTGAGGCACCCCCCTCGCCCCAGCTCACTCCTGCTACGAGCATGAGCACCCCGAGCACACCGCCGCTGCTTCACTTCTTCTGCCTCCCAGGCTTGTGGCACCTAAGCTGATTGGCACTGCAAACCTTGGAGGCGGGAGAAGTGAAGCAGCCACAGCGTGCTCGGGGAGGAGGCGGGACAGGGGTGAGCTGGGGCAGGGAGTTCCCGAGTGCCGCCTCCCCCTACTTGCTGCAGGCGGCCCTCCCTGCGCTCCCCTACCCCAGCTCCCTCTGCCTAAATGCCGGTGGCAACCAGGGCGGCTGAAGATCCGGCCGCCGCAGTCACTGCTGAAGAAAATGGCACCCCCCCAAATCCCAGCGCCCTAGGCAACCATGTAGATCGCCTAAATGGTTGCACCGGCCTGCTTCACAACCTCTTCAAACAAGGAGTTCCATGGGTTGACTGCCCTGTTTGAAGAATGTCCTTTTATTTGTTTTAAACCTGCTGCCCATCAATTTCATTTGGTGGCCCCTAGTTCTTATATTATGGGAACAAGTAAATAACTTTTCCATATTCACTTTCTCCACACCACTCTATCATATCCCCCCTTAGTCTCCTCTTTTCCAAGCTGAAAAGTCATAGCCTCTTTAATCTCTCCTCTTATGGGACTCATTCCAAACCCCTAATCATTTTAGTTGCCTTTCTCTGAACCTTTTCCAATGCCAGTATATCTTTTTTGAGATGAGGAAACCACATCTGTACACAGTGTTCAAGATCTAAGCGTGTCATAGATTTATATAAGGGCAATAAGATGTTATCTGTCTTATTCTCTATCCCCTTTTTAATGATTCCTAAAATCCTGTTTGCTTTTTTGACTGCCTCTGCACACTGCGTGGACATCTTCAGAGAACTGTCCATGATGACTCCAAGTTCTTTTTCCTGACTCGTTGTAGCTAAATTAGCCGCCATCATATTGTATGTATAGTTGAGGTTATTTTTTCCAATGTGCATTACTTTACATTTATCCACATTAAATTTCATTTGCCATTTTGTTGCCAATCACTTAGTTTTGTGAGATCTTTTTGAAGTTCTTCACAGTCTGCTTTGGTCTTTGTTGTCACAAGCTACCGGTGTGGTGCTCTGCTCTCTCCTTGTTGGTATCACTCGGCTGCGTGCGTAGTACAGCAAGAATACAGTTATTTTTACACAGTAACCAAGTTGAAATTAAATGACAGTTTTTCTGGTCCAGCTAGTGGTTTTTGTTTGATTGTTAACTTAATTCTCCATATATGGTAGATAGAAGTGTATTTGAACAGTCTCTTATTTATAAAGCATTTTTCTTTTCTTGATGCTTGGAGGTTTCTTCACTGTATATAGTTATTATCTGGTGTCTTCAGGGTGTGATATTTTCTGGCATCTTTGGTCTGTGGGATGCAACTTAAACAACTTTTGTTAGTTAACATAGTAAAGTTTTTTGTTTGTTTGTTTGTTTTCAGTAACCCAAACTTAATACACAGTTTTAACTTAGTTTGTTTACAATGTAATAAGAACAATGTAATAGGGACCGAGCCTTTTATAACACAAGCTATACTTTTGCAATTGTTGTATAGACATTCATTTTCATTTGGGGTGCATTACTAATATTTAATACTAAATGTAATGCTTAACAGCTAAAATAAATGCTCACAATCTTTCATGAGAAGGGGTATTGCTTTCCCTTGCTGAACACTTTGTTTTTAGTAACATAACTTCAACAAGCTTTTTAGAGTTAGAGTTAATTTGCTTGTGATACCAATTTTACTCTTGTTAACTGTTTAGAAGCACAAACTTTAACAATCATTGCTTCCCATTAACATAACATAAGAAAAGAAAAGCATATAAAATTAAACCAACTATATATCATTAAACCAAAATAAATTTTAAATACAGATACATGCAAATACCTTGAGGGTATTTGACGGTATACTTTCAAAATGCTTTGTTATGTTTGGGAGCCAAAGGTGGAAACCTGTTGAAATTGTTTGGTTAGCTTTTTGCATGAATTGTTATTTTAAAACATTTTGGTTATGACATTCTTATAACTATATTTAAAAGTGCAAACAAGTTTATAAAAAGCCCAGAAAAGAAATTGACATTTGTTAATATTATTTTTACCTTAATGTTGAGGTTTCCCCTTACATTTTTTCTTTGAATAACAATTTAAAAAAAAAGACTTAAAAAACAAAACTGTGATTGATAAAAGAGAATTCTTTTTGTTTGCAATTGCATTATTTGTTGAGGCAGAAATATATGTACATATATTTATAACTGAAACCTTTTTGAAGTTTGTACAAAAAATTGGTGTTAATAATACTATTATACCCAAACCATGATCTTAAAAAAGTGTGGTACCATATCTTATATATATTTTTAAAAAGGGTATAAAATTGACTTTTGTTGCAACAAAATAAAAATAATTAAAAAAAAAAAAGTCACATGACACACACAACATAGACACAAGACACACACATGACATACAGGACAAACTTACAATTAAAAACAATGGCGCCAGAATTCTATTCATAACTGTACAAAATAACACCACCAAAAATAAAAAGTAAAAAGGGTTAAACATCTGAATAAACAAGTTATTACCTTATTTAAAACTTGTAGCATGAATTTGATAAAAATATATTAACATTTGCCAAATGTATTGTATTAATTTGGTAACAAGGAATTTTGCATTACTTTATATTTAACATTATTTTAAAACTCTGCTATATGGAAATAAGAAAAGCCCATGTTTCAAATATTAGTTAGTGGTTAGGATTAGAAGCAGAGAGTGCATTTATGTTGCTTGGCAACCATATCTTCAAGAAAGTTAGGAATAATTCCAGCTGTTGCATTCCTGAAGGGTTAAAATAATTAATTTACTGGATTTAAAGTATTTACCTTTTTTTCTTTTTGTTTCTTGTTTTGTTCTGTTTTCAATTGCTTTATCTTTTGGAGGTTTCTGTAAAAACTATAGCTTTTAACTTTTAAAACAAAGAGAGCAGAAGTGAGGAAAAGCGTGGGGAAGGGAGGGTGAAGAGCAACCTAGGAAGGTAGCGAGACCTGAGCCAAGAGAGATTAACTCTATCAAGGTATTTGAAAGTACAGGCAGCAGCAGCAAGTTTAGCAAACTGAGAAAACATATAAAAGACAAAACTTAACCGGTTAAGTAAAAATATTTGAGAAAGAAGGTTCTATTTTCAGATATGAGTGCGGAGTGTGGTTCCATGGGTCAAAGCAATTGGGAACCTGCACAGTTGGGAATTGCGCCCCTGGTTTTTATCCTGGCTCTGAGAGGAGATTGGGGGTAGTTACCTGCTCTTGTAAAACCTGAATTTGTTCCCCCAGTGTCTGTTGCTTTTGTGTGCATGCCAAATGGATAGTGGGAGTGCCCTTTTTTTGCTGCAGTTAACTGTTTCTGGGCAGCTCCATGTGTTAATGCATCAATTCTAGGTGTTAACCCGCTTAATTTTAGTTTTTTACTTTGAAATTCTTTTTTACTCACTCCCCTGCGATCAAGTTGCAGCTCCTGTCTCCTAATGTGCTCTGTGAACTGTTCCATTTTTTCCGTCATTTGATTTACCAATTCAGTGAGAGTATTGTTTGCTACTCTTTTCTTCTGTGCACTTACTTGTCCCGTTCTGACAAGCACCAGTCTAGGTTCCAGTTTAAGTTTAACTGGAACCCGGCTTTTATCATAAGGTGATGGTTGGAATGCAGTGGACCCAGTTTCATCTTTTACTAGGACCACCTTTTTCTGCTTCTGTCCCCATTCTTCAGGCACAGGGTAGCTACCTGAAGCCTGCTGTTTACCACCAATATTTATAACAGGGGACGGCACATGTATTTTTTGTAGGTTCCTTACAGCTGTTTCTAATGTTTCACTCTGTTCCTGTACTGGTTGTCTTTGGGCTGCTTGCCACCCTGCAAGGGCGGTGGGAACATTCCAGGGCTGTGTAGCTTCTTTTGATTCTTTTAACTGTTTCTTTGTTCCTGTTACTTGCCCTGCTTTTTCCATTACTTGTTTGGCCAGCATGCCAGCATGCTGTCTAAGCCATCTCACTGCCATAGACATGAGTTGCAAAATTATTGCTTTTTTACTTTTATTACTATTTCTCAGAGCCTCAGCTCTACATATGCCAGTCCATGTTTCCCCATTCTTCAATTCATATGGATCCCCCTTACTGGCAATCCAGCGGGTCCATGAGTTATAAAACTCCATGGGGATCAAAAGGGAGGGGATTAGGGGGTTCCCTAGCACGAGGTTTTCTGCCATGTTAGATTGCGATTCTTACAGCGGACAGCTCGCTTACTCACCAGATCAGCGGTCGGGGTCACCAGTGTTGTCACAAGCTACCGGTGTGGTGCTCTGCTCTCTCCTTGTTGGTATCACTCGGCTGCGTGCGTGTGTTCCCTCTGTGTGCTGCCCCAGCTCTGCAAATAGCTGACACAGCAGACCCGAAGAGAACCCCCAATGACCACAGAGTCTAGTAAGGTACGAAGGCACGTTGGTCAGGTTTATTGCCGTATTGGATACAATAATAGTTCCCTGTAGGTTTCTTAGCCTAACTCAGGGCATACTACGAATATGTACCCACGGTCAATGGACTCGGCTCAGTTAGTGGCGGGACTTTCCACTGCCCCCTCCGCCGGACAAAGACACCGCCCCAGGGATGCATACTTATACACAGGTACAAACAAGTTACACATCACTCCTGACATATTGAGGTACAACCCTTCTACGTAGCAAGGTACAACCCCTCTACATAATAAGGTGCCGCCTCTCACCTTGTACATGTTGGTTCGATCAAAACAACTCTATCCATCATTTTACCCTTTTGCCCCTGTCATTGGGATGGGTCAGTCTGTTCCTTGTTATCTGTGTGGAATGTGCAAGTATGTGAATGTTCTGATCTCTAGTGTTCAGTACCTTTTAGGTACGTATCTTCTTGCAGCATCAGCCCTTTCCTTGCCAGCTTCTGTGAGCAGGGCCTGCCTCTGGCTCACAGCTTCACTTTGCTTTATGTTAGCAAAGTCTTGGCCATTATGTTAGTTTAGGCCTCAGGCCTCATACTGGGCCTTTATCAGGGCCTTCACTTACTACAGTCTTAACTATCTTGAGCAGTTTACTATCATCTGCAAACTTTGCAACCTTTCTGTTTACCCCTTTCTCCAGATCATTTATGAATAAGTTGAATAAGATTGGTCCTAGGGGAACACCACTAGTTACCTCTCTCCATTCTGAAAATTTACCATTAATCCCTACCCTTTGTTCTCTGTCTTTTAACCTGTTCTCAATCTCTGAAAGGATCTTCCCTCTTATCCATGACAACTTAATTTACATAAGAACTTTTGGTGAGGTACCTTGTCAAAGGCTTTCTGGAAATCTAACTGATTGAATTGCCCCTGTCAACACTGGTTCTTCACTTGTGAGGTACTCCCTTCTCTTCATGTGTCATTATATAATGCCTGCATCTGTAACTTTCACCCCATGCATCTGAAGAAGTGAGGGTTTTTACTCACGAAAGCTTATGCCCAAATAAATCTGTTAGTCTTTAAGGTGTCACCAGACTCCTTGTTGTTTTTGTGGATACAGACTAACATGACTACCCCCCTGATACTGGAAATCTAAGTACACTATGTCCACTGAATCCCCCTTGTCCACATGTTTGTTGACCCCTTCAAAGAACTCTAATAGATTAGTAAGACATGATTTCCCTTTGCAGAAACCATGTTGACTTTTGCCCAACAATTTATGTTCTTCTATGTGTCTGACAATTTTATTCTTTACTATTCTTTCAACTCATTTGCCCGGTATTGACATTAGACTTATCAATCTGTAATTGACGGGATCACCTCTAAAGCCCTTTTTAAATATGAGCATTACATTAGCTATCTTCAAGTCACTGGATACAGAAGCTGATTTAAAGGTTCTCAAACTGTGGTCTGTGGACCACTGATGGTCCACAGATAGTTCCACTAATTAGATACCTGGACCCTGGAGAAGACACACATGTAAGGTGAGGTGGTGGCCTTGTGGGGAATAGGGAGTAGGTGGGAAGAGGCAGTGGGGTGAGAAGAGGGGGTGGGAGGAATTTGGGACGTGTAGGGCTGCTGTGTCCAGAGAAGGAGGTGACGTTCCCCAGCTTCAGGGCCGCAGCTGCTGGTGAGAGATCGCCCTCCTTCCCAGCCTCAGCTTTTTGGCTGTTGTGACGGGGGAGAGACCCGCCACTCCTTCTCAGCCCCAACTTAGGGGTTTCTGCACTGGGGGAGAGAGGGCAAATCCAATGCATTAGAAAGGTAAGACTACTGATATTAAAATATGAGATGTGAACTTTTATTTGTAGAACAAAAAATGTTAATATTAAGGTTTTTTATAATATAGCGCTTTTATACAAAGCACTTTACAATAGTTAGCTAATGGTACAAACCACATTTGGAAAGATCATTAAGTGGTCCGCTGAGACCCTCAGCAATTTTCATGTGGTCCATGTAAAAACAAGTTTGAGAACCACTGGTCTAATCCCTCTCTGTGGCCTGGTCTACACTACTAGTTTATACCGAATTTAGCAGTGTTAAACTGAATTAACCCTGCACCCGTCCACACAACGAAGCCCTTTATGTCGATATAAAGGGCTCTTAATACTGGTATCTGTAATCCTCCCTGACGAAGGGAGTAGCGCTGAAATCGGTATTGCCATGTTGCATTAGAGTTAGTGTGGCCACAATTCAACAGTATTGGCCTCCGGGTGCTATCCCACAGTGCACCATTGTGACCGCTCTGGACAGCAATCTGAACTCGGATGTACTGGCCAGGTAGACAGAAAAAGCCCCACAAACTTTTGAATTTCATTTCCTGTTTGCCCAGCATGGAGAGCTGATCAGCACAGGTGACCACGCAGAGCTCATCAGCACAGGTAAGCGTGCAGTCTGAGAATCGAAAAAGAGCTCCAGCATGGACCATATGGGAGGTACTGGATCTGATTGCTATATGGGGAGATGATTGCATGCTAACAGAACTCCGTTCCAAAAGACGAAATGAAAAAACATTTGAAAAAATCTCCAAGGCCATGATGCAGAGAGGCCACACTAGGGACTCACTACAGTGCCATGTGAAAGTTAAGGAGCTCAGACAAGCCTACCAGAAAACCAAAGAAGCAAACAGAAGGTCCGGGGCAGGGCCGCAAACATGCTGCTTCTACACTGAGCTGCATGCAATTCTAGGGGGGGTCCGCTGCCCCTACCCCACCCTGACCGTGGATTCCGAGGCAGGGGTAATCTCAGCCATGCCTGAGGATTCTGTGGACGGGGAAGATGAGGAGGAGGAAGAGAGCTTGCAGAGAGCACACAGCACTCCGTTCTCCCCAACAGCCAGGACCTTTTTCTCAGCCTGACAGAATTACCCTCCCAGCCCTCCTAAGGCAGTATCCCAGACAATGAAGCCATGGAAGGGACCTCTGGTGAGTGTACCTTTGTAAATATAAAACATGGTTTAAAAGCAAGCATTTTTTAATGATTAATTTGCCCTGAGGACTTGGGATGCATTCGCGGCCAGTACAGCTACTGGAAAAGTCTGTTAACGTGTCTGGGGATGGAGCAGAAATCCTCCAGGGTCATCTCCATGAAGCTCTCCTGGAGGTACTCTAAAAGCCTTTGCAGAAGGTTTCTGGGCAGTGCAGCCTTATTTCGTCCTCCATGGTAGGGCACTTGACCACACCATGCATGTAGCAAGTAATCTGTTATCATTGCATGACAAAGTCTGGCAGCGTATGGTCCTGGTGTTTGCTGGCATTCAAGCAACATCCATTCTTTATCTCGCTGTGTTATCCTCAGGAGAGTGATATCATTCATGGTAACCTGGTTGAAATACGGGAATTTAATTAAGGGGATAGAGGTGGCCATTCCTCTGGGCTGTTTGCCTGTTTCTGAAAAAAAATCCTTCTCTGCAGGTAGCCAAGTAGGGGGAGGGTGGGGGGTGACTGGCGCTGGGCTTTTTCATGTTTGGCTAGCTGGGATCTTCCCTGATACCAGCCACGTGGTGGTGGGGGGTGGCTAGCAGGGATCTTCCATGATACCAGCCAAGCGGTGGGGGGAGTGGTAAAGCGATCATCCCAGAGAATTGGATGGGGGGCAGAGTTTGGTTTCTGCTGCTGTACGTTAGCAGGAAAGACGCAGCACTCAACGGGCTTTGCTTGGTATTTGGGAAAGGAGAGCGCTGGATATATGAAGGCTGCAGAAACCAAAAGACAATGGCTTACCATGGCCGCATGCAAGCTGGACTCTGTTGCCTGGACCTGCCTCTGTGATCTCTAACACTAAAGCTGCAGGCACTCAATATTAAGATGCAAAATGCGACCTTGTACTGAAATCTCATGTGCTATGTAATGTGAATAGTGTTGTTCACCGTGAAAGAGTATAACCATTGTTCTGTAAAATGTATCTTTTTAAATACTTCTCTCCCTTTTTTCCCCTCCCTCCTGCAGCTGCAAATTTTTCAAGCCTCCCTCTTCCATCCCGAAGGCTATCTCAGATAAGGCAGCGAAAAAAAAAGACGCGAGACGAAATGTTCTCGGAAATCATGGAAGTGACCCGCAATGAAAGAGCTCATCTCAATGAGTGGAAGGACATGGTTTCAAAGTACAGGAAAGATGCCAGTGACTGTGAGGAGAGGAGTGACCAACGTGAGGAGAGGAGAGTTGCTCGAGATGAGAAGTGGCGGCAGGAAGATCAGAGGAGGCATGATGCAATGCTAGGGCTGCTGTGTGATCAAACTGACATGCTCCGGCATCTGGTGGAGCTTCAGGAATGGCAGCAGGATCACAGAGTGCTGCTGCAGCCCCTGTATAACCACCCTCCACCCTCACCATGTTCCATAGCCTCCTCACCCACCAGATGTGTAAGAACATGTTGGGGGAGGCTCCGTGCACCCGCCCACTCCATCCCAGTGGACGGCCCAACCAAAAGGCTGTCATTATTTTGAAATTTTTTAGTGGCCTTTTCCTTTCCTCCTGTCCTCCTCCCAAACCCCACCCAGGCTACCTTCTCAGTTCTCTCTCTCTTTTTATAATCAGTTAATAAAGAATACATGATATTTAAACGATAGTGACTTTATTTCCTTAGAAAGCAAGCTGTAATGGAAGGGGGAGGGTTGGTTGCTTACAGGGAATGAGTTAATCAAGGGGGCGGATTTTCATCAAGGAGAAACAAACACAACAGTCACACCGTACCCTGGCCAGTGATGAAACTGATTTTCAAAGCTTCTCTGATGCGCACCACTTCCTGGTGTGCTCTTCTAATCGCCCTGGTGTCTGGCTGTGCGTAATCTGCGGCCAGGTGATTTGCCTCAGCCTCCCACCCCGCCATAAAGGTCTCCCCCTTACTCTCACAGAGATTGTGGAGCACACAGCAAGCAGCAATAACAATGGGGATATTGGTTTGGCTGAGGCCTGACCGAGTCAGTTATGTGTGCCAGTGTCCCTTTAAACGTCCAAATGCACATTCTACCACCATTCTGCGCTTGCTCAGCCTGTAGTTGAACAGCTCCTGACTACTGTCCAGGCTGCCTGTGTATGGCTTCATGACCCATGGCATCAAGGGGTAGGCTGGGTCCCCCAGGATAACTACAGGCATTTCAACATCCCCAACTGTTATTTTCTGGTCTGGGAAGTAATTCTCTTGCTGCAGCTGTTTAAACAATGTTCCTGAAGACACGAGCATCATGAACCCTTCCCGGCCTCCCATGTGGATGTTGGTGAAATGTCCCTTGTGATCCACTAGTGCTTGCAGCACCATGGAAAAGCACCCCTTGCGGTTTATGTACTGGGTGCCCTGGTGCCAAGATAGGGATATGGGTTCCATCTGTCACCCCACCACAGTTAGGGAATCCCATTGCAGCAAAACTATGACCTGCACATTTCCCAGAGTCACTACCTTTCGTAGCTGCAGCTTAGTGATTGCTTTGGCTACTTGCATCACAGCAGCCCCCACAGTAGATTTGCCCACTCCAAATTGATTCCCGACGGACCGGTAGCTGTCTGGCATTGCAAGCTTCCAGAGGGCTATCGCCACTCACTTCTCAACTGTGAGAGCTGCTCTCATCTTGGTATTCTGGCATTTCAGGGCAGGGGAAAGCAAGTCACAAAGTTCCAGGAAAGTGCCCTTATGCATGCGAAAGTTTCGCAGCCACTGGGAATCATCCCACACCTGCAACACTAGGCGGTCCCACTAGTCTGTGCTTGTTTCCTGGGCCCCAAATCGGTGTTCAGTGGCAAGAACCTGCCCCATTACCAGCATGATCTCCAAAGCGCTGGGGCCCGCAGTTTGAGAGAATTCTGTGTCCATGTACTCATCACTCTCATTGCTGCTCTGCCATAGCCGCCACCTCCTCGCCTGGTTTTGCAGCATAGACTGCACGAGAATGCGTGAGGTGTTTACAGCATCCATGATTTGAGCTGAGCAGGGTCCATGCTTGCCATGGTATGGCGTCTGCACAGTTCACCCAGGAAAAAAGACACAAAACAGTTGTCTGCCACTGCTTTCACAGAGGGAGGGGTGAGGCTGTACCCAGAACCACCAGCTACAATGTTTTTTGCCCCATCAGCCGCTGGGATCTCAACCCAGAATTCCAATGGGCAGGGGAGACTGTGGGAACTATGGGAAAGCTATGGGATAGCTACCCACAGTGCAGCGCTCCGGAAATTGACGCTAGCCTCGGTACATGGACGCACACCGCCGAATTAATGTGCTTAGTGTGGCCACGTGCACTCGACTTTATACAATCTGTTTCAAAAAACCAGTTTCTGTAAAATCGGAATAATCCTGTAGTGTAGACATACCCTGTGCTGTGATCAGAGATTATCAGCCATTTGTTCTCAGAAAGAAATGCCTTGGAGAGGAGTAGTGGGTAGGCCGCTAGACTGGACATCCCGATGTGCAGATTGTGTTGGATACTTGCATGCAATCAGGGATGTGGAAGAGGGCTGGCTTTGTATGGGCAGTGGCTAACTTAGTGGGCCAGGAGAGCTGGGTTCTATACACAGTTTTGCTACTGGTCTGCTGGGTGATATTGGGCAAACCAGTTCAGTACCTCTATAAAATGTTAGTAATGAAGGTTGTCGCCTTTGTCAAGTGCTCTGAGATATATTGATGAAAAGAGCTTGGTATTATAGCTGTGATTATAATGGACTGAGAGGTACAAAAGCTGAGTTAATTTCCTGTCACTTGCTATGTGCCATTAGATCAATCATTTGGTGTCTCCATACCTCATCTGTAAAATGGGGTAGTGATATTTCCGAGACACGTTATGAGCCTGACATTAATAGATGGGGAGGTACTGTAGGATACAGATACTGTAGGATGGAGCTCACAAGCCAAGGTCCAAACTAGATTATAAAGCCTGAAGAGACCACTGCAATCATCTAGTCTCTGACCTCCTGTGTAACACAGGCCAAGGGACTTTCCTGAATTAGTTCCTGCTAAGCATGTATTTTTTGAAAACAACCAAACCTGATTTATAGTCAGTGATCACAAATCCACCATAATTGTTAGTAAGTTGTTTCAATGGTTAATTGAACTGTTAAAAATGTGCACCTTATTTCTAGTCCGACTTTGTCTAGCTTCAGCTTCCAGCCATTGGATCTTCTTATACCTTTGTCTGCTAGATTGAAGAGACATTTATTGTGAAATTTCTGTTCCCCATGTAGGTACTTATAAATTGTGATCAAGTCACAATTCTCTTTGTTAACATTCTCTCTGTTAAACTAAATAGGTTGAGCTCTTTGAGTCTATCAGTGTAAGGTATGTTTCCAGTCCCTTAATCATTCTTGTGGCTCTTTTCTGAACCTTCTCTATTTTATCAACATCCTTCTTGAACTCTGAGCACCAGAACTGGACACAGTACATCAGGAGCACCAAATATAGAGGTAAAATAAAATATTAAAACGTATTGTTTACTTGTGCCCAAGTCTACCAAGAAATCCAGATAACTCTGTATCAGTGTCCTGTCCTCTTCATTACTTACCACTTCCCTGATGTTTGTGTCATCTCCAAACTTTATCAGTAATGATTTTAGGTTCTCTTCCAGATCATGGATAAAAATGTTGAACAGCACTGGACCAAGAACTGATCCTTGTGGAACCTCACTAGAAACACACGTTCGATGATGCTTTCTCATTTACATTTTGAGAGACCTGTCATTTAGCCAGTTTTTAATCTATTAATGTATGCCATGTTGATTTTGTATCTTTTGAGTTTCTTAATCAAAATGTCATGTGGTATCAAGTCAAATACCTGACAGAAGTCTAATTATACTATATCAGCAGCATCGTCTTTATCAACCAAACTTGTAATCTCATCAAAAAGATATTCTTCTTTCATTTGGCAATAGTGGAACAGTGAAAGCAATGACAGGGGCTACAGTTGGATCCTAAGGTCTATTATTCAGTCCAGAGCATGGCTGTGACACCTCCAGGATGAGCATAGATTGGACAGTCATCCGTGATTTGTCCAACAGTTTGCACCATATCACAGTCACAGTTCGGCGATTCCCTCAATTTCTATCTATGGACTAAGGCCTGGTCTACACTACGCGTTTAAACCGAATTTATCAGCGTTAAACTGATTTAACCCTGCACCCATCCACACAACGAGGCCCTTTATATCGATGTAAAGGGCTCTTTAAACCGATTTCTGTACTCCTCCCTGACGAGAGGAGTAGCGCTGAAATCGATATTGCCATGTCGGATTAGGGTTAGTGTGGCCGCAAATCAACGATATTGGCCTCCAGGCGGTATCCCGCAGTGCACCATTGTGACTGCTCTGGAAAGCAATCTGAACTCAGATGCACTGGCCAGGTAGACAGGAAAAGCCCTGCGAACTTTTGAATTTCATTTCCTGTTTGCCCAGCGTGGAGCTCTGGTGAGCACGGGTGGCAATGCAGTCCCAAATCCAAAAAGAGCTCCAGCATGGACTGTACAGGAGATACTGGATCTGATCGCTGTATGGGGAGACAAATCTGTTGTATCACAGCTCCATTATAGAAGACGAAATGACAAAGCATTTGAAAAAATCTCCAGGCTATGATAGACAGAGGCCACAGCACAGTGCTGTGTGACAAGCGTAACGGAAAGCCAAAGAATCAAATGGATGCTCATGGAGGGAGGGAGAGGGTACTGAGGACTCCAGCTATCCCACAGTCCCTGCAGTCTCCGAAAAGTATTTGCATTCTTGGCTGAGCTCCCAATGCCTGTAGGGTCAAACACATTGTCCGGGGTGGTTCAGCGTATATCTCGTCAATTTACCCCCCCCCCGCCCCATGAAAGAAAAGGGGAAAAATCGTTTCTTGACAGCATCCTCTCCCCTCCCCTGTGGCAGATGGTACAGTACAAAATGACTGATAGCCGTCCTCATCATCCTGTGAGTGCTCCTGGCTGGCCTCGATGAGATTGGCCTGGGGCGCCTGGGTAAAAATAGGAATGACTCCCGGTCATTTCTGGCAGATAGTACAGAACAGCTGGTAACTGTCTTCATCATAGCAACTGGAGGCTGAGCTCCATCAGCCCCCCACCCCCCCTTCATGTCTAAAGAAAAGATTCTGTACTGCCTGGACTGTCATAGCAGCGGGATGCTGGGCTTCTCTCCCCCGCCACCATTTAAAGTCCTGCCTGGACTATAATAGCAGCTGGAGGCTGCCTCCCCCTCATTTTATCTCACTAAAAAGTCCGTGTTTCTTATTCCTGCATTCTTTATTACTTCATCACACAAATGGGGGGACACGCAACGGTAGCCCAGAAAGGTTGGGGGAGGAGGGAAGCAACGGGTGGGGTTGTTGCAGGGGCACCCCCTATAATGGTATGCAGCTCATCCTTTCTGTGGGATCTGACATGGAGCGGCTGTGCTCTCTGGTTCTCTGGTACACTGGTTCTCTAGTACACTTGTCCCATATTCTAGGCAGGACTGACTCTATTTTTAGATAAAACATAAAGGAGGGAATGACCTGGGGAGTCATTCCCATTTTTGTCTTTGCACCCTCGGACAACCTCAGCGAAGGCCAGCCAGGATAGTAACCATTTCTGCTACCTTGCAAAGGCAAATGAATGCTGCTGTGTAGCACTGCAGTACTGCGTCTGTCAGCAGCATCAAGTACACATACGGTGACAGTGACAAAAGGCAAAACAGGCTCCATGGTTGCCATGCTATGGCGTCTGCCAGGGCAATCCAGGGAAAAAGGGCACGAAATGATTGTCTGCCGTTGCTTTCACGGAGGAAGGAATGAGTGACGACATTTACCCAGTATCACCCGCAACACTGTTTTTGCACCATCATGCATTGGGATCTCAACCCAGAATTCCAATGGGCGGGGGAGACTGCGGGAACTATGGGATAGCTACGGGATAGCTACCCACAGTGCAACGCTCCAGAAATCGACAGTAGCCTCCGTACATGGACGCACACCGCCGAATTATTGTGCTTTGTGTGGCCGCATGCACTCGACTTTATACAATCTGTTTTACAAAACTGGTTTATGTAAAATCGGAATAATTCTGTAGTGTAGACATACCCTGAGTATGCGCATCTTCCATGTTGGGTGTGGATACGGTTAGAACTGTCCCTATGCACCATGGGAAGGAGAAGCCCGGCACTTGCATGGTTGAATTGTTGATTAGATTTTTGTTTCATATGTCGGTAGCCACCCAGGCTTCAGACCATCTGCTGGAAACGTCCTTATCTTCCGCAAGGAGGGCTGTGGTACGAGACCAGAAGGATTTTCTTGATTTTAGTTGGTGTTGTCAGTCAGGGTGGTATTTGCCATGATCTTTGTGTACTCCTTTGGAACACTGGGGGATCTTTATGTACTTCCTTGGAAACTGGGGGAGGAGATGACAACCTGCTTGCTGTCTCCTTGGCTACATGCGTAAACACAACGAACATCATCAAATTGGCGACCAAATGCCCTGAAAAAGCCTCTGGTCAGCAAAACAATGGCCAAAAAAAAAAAAAGACATTGTTAGTTTGACCAGGTCTATTTTCCATAAATCCATGTTGATTGCTATTATTTTTATTACCCTCCTTTAATTCTTTATTAATCAAGTCCTGTGTGACAGATATGACAATTTCTTTCAATACCTCTGTGAGATCCTACTGTATTAAGTTCATGTATCGTTGTGGGCTAGGGATTATATGTAACTCCATGAGAGAGGGAAACCACAGCCCTCCAGGAACCAAGAACAGTGGTGAGAGTGATTAGGCAAATTCAGTCAGGTTGTAACACCTCCAGAGAGGTGCCTCTCCACTACCTGTAGAGGCTCATCTATAATGTTTCAGACTGGATTCTCCAGAGTTCAGCAGACAAAGAAAGGACTTTTGGAAAAATACCCTGAGTTTAAACTGACTCAGGGCCTCGTTTCAGCTCTTCAGACCTTCTGTCCAAGAAATAGGGGAGCTTTCACCCTGAAAATAAATGTGCTTGTGTCATAAACAGATAGCTAAGGGTTAATGTCTCTTTCACCTGAAGCACCTGACCAGAGGACCAATCAGGAAACCGGATTTTTTCAACTTTGGGTGGAGGGAATTTTGTGTCTGAGGTCTTTGTCTGTCTGCCTGCTTTCTCTGAGCTTTGGAGAAGTAGTTTCTACTTTCTAGTCTTCTGTTTCTAAGTGTAAGGACAAAGAGATCAGATAGTAAGTTATATGGTTTCTTTTCTTTGGTATTTGCATGAATATAAGTGCTGGAGTGCTTTGATTTGTATTCTTTTTGAATAAGGCTGTTTATTCAATATTCTTTTAAGCAATCGACCCTGTATTGTATCATCTTAATACAGAGAACCCATTTGTATTTTTCTTTCTTTTTATATAAAGCTTTCTTTTAAGACCTGTTGGAGTTTTTCTTTACTTCAAGGAAATTGAGTCTGTACTCACCAGGGAATTGGTGGGAGGAAGAAATCAAGGGAAGATCTGTGTGTTGGATTGCTAGCCTGATTTTGCATTCCCTCTGGGGCAATAGGAAAGTACTTTTTGTTTCCAGGATTGGGAACAGAGAGGGGGAGTCTCTCTGTGTAGTTTCACAGAGCTTGTGTCTGTGTATCTATCCAGGAGCACCTGGAGGGGGGAAGGGAAAAAGGATTATTTCCCTTTGTTGTGAGACTCAAGGGATTTGGGTCTTGGGGTCCCCAGGGAAGGTTTTTCAGAGGGACCAGAGTGCCCCAAAACACTCTAATTTTTTGGGTGGTGGCAGCAGGTACCAGGTCCAAGCTGGTAACTAAGCTTGGAGGTTTTCATGCTAACCCCCATATTTTGGACGCTACGGTCCAAATCTGGGACTAAGGTTATCACATGAGTGGCAGCAGGTGGGATCTAGACAGAATCCAGAAGCCAGTAGGAATATTATATTTTTCTTTTCTCTGCTAAGGGCTTTTTAGCAGAGAGAGAAACAGTTGGTTTTAAAAGGGAACCAGAGAGAATTTTTTTTTTCTGCTCTCTCTGGCAGTTTGTGGCTTGCATAATAAGCAAGAAGCCATTACCAAACTGTTAAGGGTCTTTTGTCATGCAATAGCCCTCCCATTAGGAGGCAAGTACCAGCACTTATATGCATGCAAATAAAGTGGTTTTTCTGGTTTCCTTTCATTGAACAGTAGCTAGAGAGAGAAAGGGAAAAAAGCACTGTTGCTAGGCAGACTTCAGGAGGGAACAGAGCCTGCAGTTCAGAAGATAAACACCGGAGGGCACCCCAACACAAGAAAACAGGAACCATGACTTCTAAGGCAAAAATTGACGCCGAAGAACAAATCAAAGAAGCTGAACACAGGCGACAGATGGAGATGAAAGAAAAGGAAGAAAGCATGAAACTGGCAGCCTTCCAAAGAGAACAGGCAGCCCAAGAGGCAGCACACAAAAGAAAACTAGAAGAAGAAGAGGTGGCCCACCGCCGAGAAATGGAAAAGCACCAAAACGAAATGGAAAAACAACAAAAAGAAATGGAAAAACAACAACAAGAGAATGAAGAGAAGGAAAAAACAGAGAAAACATGAACTGGAGTTGGCAAAAGCTGGGCTGCATGTGCCAGCCAACCCTAACAACCCGGCGCCCATTATTGCTCCACAGCACAGGAAATTTCCCACCTACAAGGCAGGTGATGACACCGAGGCCTTCTTGGAAAATTTTGAAAGAGCCTGTCTTGGGTACAGCATTCCCGAAGACCAGTACATGGTAGAATTGAGGTCACAGCTCAGTGGACCTTTAGCAGAGGTGGCAGCTGAAATGCCTAAGCAGCAAATGAATGACTATAAACTTTTTCAAACCAAGGCCAGATACAGAATGGGGATAACCCCAGATCATGCCCGTCGGCGCTTCAGAACCCAAAAGTGGAAACCAGAGGTGTCATTTCCCAAACACGCCTACTACATTGCAAAAAACTATGAGGCCTGGATAACAGGAAACAACATTCAAACCTTGGAAGAACTGAACCTCCTCATACAAATGGAGCAGTTCTTGGATGGTGTTCCTGAAGACATCACACGGTACATACAAGATGGAAATCCCAAAGATATCGCTGAGGCGGGGGAGATTGGAGCCAAATGGATGGAACTGGCAGAAAGCAAGAAAGCTACTGTCAAGGGGAACGATTACCCCAGGGGGCACACAGACCATAAACCCTACAACCGAGGACAGCCAAAGACCCCACATACCACCCAAGTAAAGCCACAGATACCCTACCCTTCAACCTCACCAGTCTCCAGTAACTCACCTCGGCCCAGTGACCCATCAGATGGAAGATGCTTTAAGTGTAATGAACTGGGACATATCAAGGCCAAGTGTCCCAAGAACACCATGCGAGTGCAATTCATTACATCACCATCACACCAAAGATCCCCAGGCCCGGATGCCTCTCAAATACCCTTGGAGCGAAGGGAAAATTTGAGAGTGGGCGGAAAGAAGGTTACTGCGTGGAGAGACACGGGGCACAAGTGTCAGCTATCCACCAATCCTTCGTTGACCCCAAATTCATCAACCCAAAGGCCAAAGTTACAATTTACCCCTTCATGTCACAAGCTGTAGACTTGCCTACAGCTCAACTGCCTGTCCAGTACAAAGGCTGGTCAGGAATGTGGACTTTTGCAGTCTATGACAATTATCCTATCCCCATGCTACTGGGGGAAGACTTGGCCAACCAGGTGAGGCGGGCCAAGAGAGTGGGAATGGTTACACGTAGCCAAACCAGGCAAGCTTCCAGACCCATTCCTGTTCCTGAGCCGTCCACAGACGCCCCGTCTGTGTTACCAGAGACCCAGACAGAGGTAGTGGACCCGGATTCCATGCCTACCACTGAAACAGCCACAGCATCTCCAGTCCCAGGCCCGGACCTGGAACAGCAACCAGCACCAGCAAGTGCAACCACATCTTCAAACTCAACGCCAGAGGGCGCAAGCGAGCCAGAACTGGCAGAAGCAAAAGACAGCCATACCCAAAAGGCTCAGCCAGAGCCTGAAATACCCTCAGGTGCACCAGCGGAGAGCGGTTCACCAGCAACGGAAACAACCCCATCACCTACATCGCTTCCAGAGGGACCAAGCCCAAGTCCACAGTCTGAGGAAGAACTGGTGACCCAGCCTCAAGGGAACAGTTCCAGGCTGAGCAGGAAGCGGATGACAGCCTTCAGAAAGCTTGGGCGGCGGCACGGAGCACCCCACCGCCTCTCAGCTCTTCTAATCGATCCCGGTTTGTTATAAACCAAGGACTTTTATACAAGGAAATTCTTTCTGGTGGACACCGGGAAGAATGGCAGCCGCAAAAACAGTTGGTGGTTCCAACTAAGTACCGGGGGAAGCTCTTAAGCTAGCCCATGATCATCCCAGTGGCCATGCTGGGGTGAACAGAACCAAGGACCGGTTGGGGAAGTCCTTCCACTGGGAGGGGATGGGCAAGGACGTTGCCAAGTATGTCCGGTCTTGTGAGGTATGCCAAAGAGTGGGAAAGCCTCAAGACCAGGTCAAGGCCCCTCTCCAGCCACTCCCCATAATTGAGGTCCCATTTCAGCGAGTAGCTGTGGATATTCTGGGCCCTTTCCCAAAAAAGACGCCCAGAGGAAAGCAGTACGTACTGACTTTAGTGGACTTTGCTACCCGATTATTTCCCTTGAGTCTCACAACAAAGGGAAATAATCCTTTTTCCCTTCCCCCCTCCAGGTGCTCCTGGATAGATACACAGACACAAGCTCTGTGAAACTACACAGAGAGACTCCCCCTCTCTGTTCCCAATCCTGGAAACAAAAAGTACTTTCCTATTGCCCCAGAGGGAATGCAAAATCAGGCTAGCAATCCAACACACAGATCTTCCCTTGATTTCTTCCTCCCACCAATTCCCTGGTGAGTACAGACTCAATTTCCCTGAAGTAAAGAAAAACTCCAACAGGTCTTAAAAGAAAGCTTTATATAAAAAGAAAGAAAAATACATACAAATGTTCTCTCTGTATTAAGATGATATAACACAGGGTCAATTGCTTAAAAGAATATTGAATAAACAGCCTTATTCAAAAAGAATACAAATCAAAGCACTCCAGCACTTATATTCATGCAAATACCAAAGAAAAGAAACCATATAACTTACTATCTGATCTCTTTGTCCTTACACTTAGAAACAGAAGACTAGAAAGTAGAAACTACTTCTCCAAAGCTCAGAGAAAGCAGGCAGACAGACAAAGACCTCAGACACAAAATTCCATCCACCCAAAGTTGAAAAAAATCCGGTTTCCTGATTGGTCCTCTGGTCAGGTGCTTCAGGTGAAAGAGACATTAACCCTTAGCTATCTGTTTATGACAGCTTGCTTAGGAAGAGCTGTGTGGGAATTTATAGCTATGGGCAATTATGCTGTTTGTAGCCTCTGGAAAGAGAAAGAGCAGAGCAGAGATGCTGGTCTGTTTAGGCAGTCTGGCTTTCTGGGGATAGTACATTGAAGCCAGGGAACTGTGCAGCCTGGAAAACCCCCAGTCAGGAAGGAGAGAAGTGGGTCTCTGGCCAAGAGAAGCAACAGCTGGGAGCCAGAAGTCTAGAATGTAAATGCAGTTGTCCTGAATGGTGACATCCCATATCAGCTGTTCCATTATCTTGGCCAGGATTGATGTTAGGCTGACAGACCTACAATTCATCCTGTTTATCCTTTTTTAAATATTGGTAGAGTATCAGCTTTCTCCCAGTCCTCTGAAATTACCCAGTGTACCAAGACTTATTCAAACTAGGGTTTAGAGAGAAACTGTTTCTTTTCCCTCCCTGGATGATGTAAACAACTAACCAACGCAGTGGACATAGTGAAATTTGCACTTGAATACATAGTTTTAAATTTGACTTCAGTGGAAATTTAAGCTTAAAATGTTCTATGTGTGGAGATCTGTGTTAGTGAAGTTCACATTCTCAAACGTTAACCCAAAGCAACAGATTCAGACAAATCTTTGTGCAGTTTTTCATCATTCTCCATTTTGTTCCAGCCAGGGTTGATAAAGCTTGTCAGCTCTTCTGCGTGCAGACACAGATAGGGAGGATGGACCAGTGATTAGGGGCATTCAGCAAGGACATTCACCCCCATGGAGGAAGGAATCCACAACTCATGGGAGTCATCGATGTACCAGGTGAACAGAGACGACATTGTGCAGTTAAATGAACAATTAAGAAGGGACGGTGGAGGATGGGGCGTAATGGGGTAGGAACCGAGCTGGGGTTGCATAAATCTAAAAAACTGCCAAGGGCTTACATCTGTTTCTTTTCTGAAAACCTCTCGACAGCTCAACACCACCTATCTAGAGGACCCAGAGGCCCTGGACAGTGTTGCCTCAGACAGCGAAGATGAGTTGGGCCCAACATGTTTTTGCTCAATGCTGGTACAAGTCATTGACAAGAACACCGAGGATGATGGCCATATGGATTTAAGGAGGACCCTTAGCATAGAACTAACTGACCCAGTGTCACATCGTGAGCATAAAAAGTCACGTGCTCTATTGTACGTGTTATTGTTTATGCTGTCCTTAATCACTGCCTTAGGGAGCAGCTTTTGGAAGACTGTGATGCCAACAGCACCATGACTATGTGATTTGGACTTCAGAGGATATAAACTGCAAGCTCCGGGACCTGTGTGCTAACTTGTGTTTGGAAAGCTTATTAAATAGGTTATGCTATGCAATGTCTGTGCTTAACGTAAGAAAATTTAGCACAAGGGGTGACCTTGGTAAATGCTGTTCAAAGTGCTTGAGATCCTGACAGTATTTTAAAGAAAATTACCAAACCAGAGGATACCTGCTTAGTGCATTATATCAACTGTCTGGTCCACACAAAAAGTTACAGAACCCTTCCTAGGAAAAAAACTATTTGTAAGAAATCTAAAAGGATTAAGTTACAGAATGGTGAGGGGACAAACACGCGATATAAATCTTGGTAGCTGTAAATAAAAGTATCTATTGAAAAGGACTTTGTGACTATCCGTGTTTCTATTAGAAGGTCTGCGTGGCCCTTAAATAAGATAAAAGTTTTGGCGGAGCATCTTGATTTGTTTTCAAGGGGCTGTATGTCTTTTAAATCAAAATAGTTTCTGAGAACCCAGCTATTATGTCTTTGTGTAAAGAGACCTATTTACAGCAAAAAGTTGAAATGTGTGTAGTAGACTCCTGGGGGGGGGGAAGGGCACAAAAACAACGTGTTTATAATAAAGCAATAAATAAATTTTAAAAAGCTCCTATATTCTATATAAAACAGCAACATTTGAGATGTGTTTGAGTACAATAGAGCTGCCTTACCCTGTTGAGCTGATGGTTTAACCACATTCCCACTGAAATAGCAGGGATGATTCTCTTGCCTTCAGTGATGCTGTAGATCTAGGTCTAGATGTGATTATCCACCCTTGTTTCCATCAGAGTTATAGATATTAGTGATCAGTAATGACGTTTGATGGGTGTACACACACAGTAAGGGAGGCGGGTGGGTGAGGATGGTGAGCTCTAATTAATATAAAATGAAATAAAACCTCAGGATTTCGTTGAATGCTATTGGACAGTTTAAATAAAACCCCAGGAGTTGGTTGAACACTATGGGTTAGACTTTTTAGCAACTTAAAGTCATGAAAAGTTTAAAATAATGTATTTACAAAAATAAACAAGGGTCTAACCCAAAACTGAAATGTTTCAAAGGTTCACAAACCTCCACCATACTTTTATAAAATAAGCATTTGCTTTAAGAACAATCAAACATTTAAAAACTATGGGTATTTGTAGGATGTTTACTATGGTTATTTCAAAACAAACCAACAACTTTAAGCATGAAACAAATATGTTTAAAATAAAATTAAAAAAAACAACCTGACATGAACTGTGATCATATAGATCATGGCTGCAACCAGGGTCCTCTAGTTGCACCAGGTCTTGTACAGAAGAGGTCAAGTGGGGTGTCTATGGAAAGGTTGTATTTTGCTGGTTATGATTATGCTGTCTGTGTGTATCATTTTTATATCTGAAGTTATGAATATTGGCTATGTACTTGTATCTCAATGTGTTTGATTCTAAGAGCAGCCTCAGTGAAGCATTTGGTCAGCTTCTTTAGAAAGGACTATTCTCAGTAAGTGCCCAGTCAAGAAACACTTAACTGACAATGGACTTTGGGAGACACCAATCCACATCTGAGCTTTCCTGGGAACATTCAAACTAACATGTAAACAATGGCATCAGTCTGCAAAAAGCTGAATAATTTATAGATATGTGACTTGCCCAGGTGGCTACAAACTTCATCTTGTTGCTGTGACTTTGCACAGAACAAGGAGGTTTCTGCCCACAAGAAAGAATATAAAAGGCCCTGGAAGCCTCTCTATTTTGTCTTCAGCTGGCTTAAGAGATGGCCTCTCCACCCTAAAGAAATGCCTGAAAGAAACTGGAACAAAGGACAGTAACTACGGGGGTGTGAGTGACTGCTGGACTCAGACTAGGAAGGAGTCAAGTCTGTGAGGCCTGGTCCACACTACAGCATTAAATCGATTTAAACAGCGTTAAATCGATTTAACGCTGTACCCGTCCACACTACAAGGCACTTTAAATCGATTTTAAGGGCTCATAAAATTGATTTCTGTACTCCTCCCCAACGAGAGGAGTAACCCTAAAATCGATATTACTATATCGATTTAGGGTTAGCCCACGTCCACACTACAGGGTAAAATCGATGTTAATAAAATCGATTTTATAAAGCAGGCTTTATAAAATCGATTTTGCGCGTCCACACTAGGGCTACTTACATCGATGTTGAGCGTCCATGTTCCCTGGCGTCCATCTTTTCCCTGAGCGTTGCACTCTGGGTACCTATCCCACAGTTCCTGCACGGGTCCCTGCCCTTTGGAATTATGGGTTACTAGCCCAGTGCATGATGGGATCAAAGTCCCCGTCCTGGGTGGTTCTGGGTACAGCCCCCCCCCCCTTCCTGTAAACGGCACACAGTCAGTTCGCGCTGTTTTTACTGGCTGCAGTGAGGGAAACGCATTTTGCAGCAAGCATGGATCCAGGTCTGCTCTTGTCCTTGATCGCGAATGCTGTAAATAATTCACGCATTCTCGTTCTATCACTGCTGACCCATGATGCAGAAATGCAAGAGAGAATGCTGGAATGCGGGGACGACAGCGATGACGAACTGGAGAACGAGTTTTCTGACTCCCCGGGCCCCTGCACGTTGGAGCTCCTGACGGTTATGGGTGAGGTTCTACCCGTTCCGCGCCGCTTTGGGCACGGGAAAACAAGCACTGACTGGTGGGACCGCATAGTCCTGCAGGTGTGGGACGATTCGCAGTGGCTGCGGAACTTTCGCATGCGTAAGAGCACTTTCTTTGAACTTTGTGACTCGCTTTCTCCTGTCCTGAAGCGGCATAATACCAGGATGAGAGCAGCCCTCACAGTGGAAAAGCGAGTGGCAATAGCCATATGGAAGCTTGCAACGCCAGACAGCTACCGGTCAGTCGGTAATCAATTTGGAGTGGGCAAATCTACTGTGGGGGCTGCTGTGCTGGAAGTATCCAAAGCAATCATTAAGCTGCTGCTTCGAAAGGTTGTGACTCTGGGAAACGTGCAGGCCATTGTGGATGGCTTTGCTGCAATGGGATTCCCTAACTGTGGGGGGGCCATAGATGGAACCCACATCCCTATTTTGGCACCGGAACACCAGGGTGCCCAGTACATTAACCGCAAGGGGTACTTTTCGATGGTTCTGCAAGCCCTGGTGGATCACAAGGGACGTTTCACCAACATCCACGTGGGATGGCCAGGAAGGGTTCACGACGCACGTGTCTTCAGGAGCACTACACTGTTTAAACGGCTGCAGCAAGGGACCTACTTCCCTGATCAGAGAATAACAGTTGGAGATGTCCAAATGCCTATTGTTATCCTTGGGGACCCAGCCTACCCCTTGATGCCCTGGCTAATGAAGCCATACACAGGCAGCCTTGACAGTGCTCAGGAGTTGTTTAATTACAGGCTGAGCAAGTGCAGAATGGTGGTAGAATGTGCATTTGGCAGGCTTAGGCGAGATGGCGAACGCTTCTTACTCGCTCAGATCTTAGCCAAACCAATATCCCCTTTGTCATTGCTGCTTGCTGTGTGCTCCACAATCTCTGTGAGAGCAAAGGGGAGGCCTTTATAGCGGGGTGGGAGACTGAGGTAAACCACCTGGCCGCTGATTATGCGCAGCCGGACACCAGGGCAATTAGAAGATCTCACCAGGATGCTGTGCGCATCAGAGAAGCACTGAAAAGTAGCTTCCTCATGGGCCAGGGTACAGTTTGAATGCTGATTTTCCTTTCAATTGATTGCTGCCCTCCCCGTCTATGCGGTGTTGCTGCTGCAAGATACTTTGCCTGCAGCATTCCTCAATTGCTTGCTTAGGTTACTTGCAAGAGCTGTCCATTGGAAAACATATACTTCTGTATTTCCCAATTATTACCTACCTCCACCATTAGCTGCTTCCGTCTGCTGCTAGGCACAGTACCTGCAACCTTCCTTAACTGCTTTTTTATTGAAAATAAAGTTACTACTATTTGTTACAAGAATTGTGTTCTTTATTTAAAATCAGACCCTTTCATCAATCAAGCATAATGCTTGTTGTTACAATACTGTGCATGAAATTTCATAACTCATTGTTCTATGGGGGACGGAGCGAGGGAGGTTTGGAGGAAGGGGGAGGGAGGTTTGAAAGAAGAAAGTGCATCAGAGAAGACAGAACAAGAATTCTCATGGACCAGGTTACAGTATGGCTGCTTTCTTTGTTTTCCCTGTATTGCCCATATCCCCAATTGTCAAATCCTGATGCTGATAACTAGCTTCCGTGCAGCTTTCCAAAGCTGCTTGCTTTAGTTCATTACCAATCTACAGTCACACTGCCTTAATAGCATGACCTGAGAGTAAAAAATAGGCAAAGGTGCCATGGTAGAAGTTTGGATCATTAGAGGAGGGAAAAAACAGGACACAAAGGGCTTTTCAATCTAATGAAAGCCTTCTGGTTGGAGTGTCCGCAGCGGTGGAGGGGGCTGGTGCAGAGAGCCTTCCCCCACGCGTTCTTACACGCCTGGTTCTGGAAGGTGTGGGACAGGGTGAGTACTGAGGGAGGTTATACACGGGCTGTAGGGGCATTCTGAAACCACGGAGCTCTTGCAGCATATCGCGGAGGATGTCAGTCTGATCACGAAGAAGATCCAGAGTTGCTGCTCGCCAGCGCTGATCTTCCTGCCACCTGACATCATTTTTGGCGTCCCTCCTGTCTTCGCGTTGGTCCCTCCTGTCTTCGCGTTGACTGGCAGCCTCCCTGTACTTTGCGACCAATTGCTTCCAGTCTCCCTGCTGAGCTCTCTCTGTACGGGTTACTGCCATAATTTCGGTGAACATGTCCTCACGCGTCCTCCTTTTCCTCAGTCTTCTTATGATACCCCCCCCACGTAGATGAGAAGCGAGAGGGAGGCTGGAGAAATGTGCAGCTGTGTGTGGGGGGGTGGGGTTTGGAAAGAGTGATAAAAGAATCATAAGAGACACATTTCACACAACCATGCATACAGTCTCTCCCCTCACTGACCTGTGCCTGTTACCGAACCTTGAACATTTTACTTTACCACAAGGTCACCTTAGGATTCCTTTAATACTTATTGCTTGTGGCTGAGGACAGAGAGTTCTGCTCAGACGCAGGTCAGGGGAGCACACAGACCATGTCCGGAGAAAATGGTAAGTTAATAATGGCTAGTAATCCCTGTAGTAGATTGTACTGGTAGTCAAGCTACTCTCCTTCCCTGGTTTGCTCTCGCGTTCCCCGAACAAGCAGGTCTCCTTGCCTGCGGTTTGCTGGGTGGTTCGGGGAACGCGAGAGCAAAGCAGGGCAGAAGAGTAGCTTCCCGCGGTTTGCTCTCGCGTTCCCCGAACCACCCAGCAAACCGCAGGCAAGGAGCCCTGCTTGTTCGGGGAACGCGAGAGCAAAGCAGGGCAGAAGAGTAGCTTCCCGCGGTTTGCTCTCGCGTTCCCCGAACCACCCAGCAAACCGCAGGCAAGGAGCCCTGCTTGTTCGGGGAACGCGAGAGCAAAGCAGGGCAGAAGAGTAGCTTCCCGCGGTTTGCTCTCGCGTTCCCCGAACCACCCAGCAAACCGCAGGCAAGGAGCCCTGCTTGTTCGGGGAACGCGAGAGCAAAGCAGGGCAGAAGAGTAGCTCCCCGCGGTTTGCTCTCGCGTTCCCCGAACCACCCAGCAAACCGCAGGCAAGGAGCCCTGCTTGTTCGGGGAACGCGAGAGCAAAGCAGGGCAGAAGAGTAGCTTCCCGCGGTTTGCTCTCGCGTTCCCCGAACCACCCAGCAAACCGCAGGCAAGGAGCCCTGCTTGTTCGGGGAACGCGAGAGCAAAGCAGGGCAGAAGAGTAGCTTCCCGCGGTTTGCTCTCGCGTTCCCCAAACCACCCAGCAAACCGCAGGCAAGGAGCCCTGCTTGTTCGGGGAACGCGAGAGCAAAGCAGGGCAGAAGAGTAGCTTCCCGCGGTTTGCTCTCGCGTTCCCCGAACAAGCAGGATGAATCCGCCCTGTAACAATGGAGACTTTTCTAAAAACCACCTCATGGGTCACTGTTTTAGGAAAGGTTTTTAATCTACTTGGTCAGTGACTCTAAGTACAGGTAGTGATTTTAAGCACCCAGTAAAAAAGGCTTACATTAAACCGAAGCTTTTAGTAAAAAAAATTACACTCACCAGAGGATGGTCCCTCAGCTTCATTTTCTGGAGTACTGCCTTGAGATGGCTGGCAGGGAACCTCAGTAAGGGTGAGGAAAAGATCCTGGCTGTTTGGGGGGATAAAATGCTCTGTGCTCTCTGCTGGAGCCTCCTCCTCTTGGTCCTCATCATACTGATCATCGCCATCAAATAAATCTTCCGTAGTTGCAGGAATCACAACGCCCACCTCTGAATCAACAGACAAGGGGGGGTTCGTCGTTGCGCTGTTCCCCAATATTGCGTTAAGCTCGTCGTAGAACCGGCATGTTTTGGGGGCAGAGCCTGACCTGCCCTTTGCTGCTTTGGTCTTCTGATATGCCTGTCTGAGCTCTTTCACTTTCACTCGGCACTGTAACGAGTCCCTGGTATGTCCCCTCTCCCGCATGGCATTAGAAATTTTTTCAAAGGTTTTCTCATTTCGTCTGCTCGAGCGCAGTTCTGAAAGCACTGACTCTTCTCCCCATACAGCTATCAGATCGAGTAACTCCTGTGTGCTCCATGCTGGAGCTCTTTTCCTATTTTCAGGAGACTGCATTCTTCTCTCTGCTGCTGAGAGCTCCACGCTGTGCAAGCAGGAAATGGAATTTCAAACTTCCCGGGGCTTTTCCTGTTTACCTGGCCAGCAGAAGAGTACCTTTACCTGTGTAGAGCGGCCACTAGAGCACTGTGGGATACGTCCCGGAGGCCATTAACTTCGATGGCCGTCCACACTATCATAAAATCGATTTTAAAAAATCGATTTTGGGGTTACTCCTCTCGTTTTGATGGAGTTCCAAAATCGATTTTAGGGACCCTTAAAATCGATTTTATGCACTCTGTAGTGTGGACGGTTACAGCTTTAAATCGATTTAGAGCTCTTAAAATCGATTTAAAGCTCTAGTCTGGACCTGGCCTTAGTGTGGATGGAAATCGAAGTTATTGCTCTCATTCTTTTAATGAGCTACCCAGAGTGCACCGCTCCGGAAATCGATGGTAGTCTAGGACCATGGACGCACACCACCGAATTAATGTGCCCTAGCCCTCGTCCAGACTAACCCGCGGCATCGGCGGGTTAAAATCGATTGCTCGGGGATCGATATATCGCGTCTAGTCTGGACGCGGTGTATCGATCCCCGAGCGCGCTTACATCGATTCCGGAACTCCATCAATCCGAACGGAGTTCCGGAATCGACGCGGAGAGCCGCGGACATCGATGCCGCGCCGTCCAGACTGGTGAGTACCTCGATTTTAGAAATTCGACTTCAGCTACGTTATTCTCGTAGCTGAAGTTGCGTATCTAAAATCGATTTTAATTCCTAGTCTGGACGTGGCCCTAGTGTGGACGCGTAAAATCGATTTTATAAAACCAGTTTTATAAAACCGGTTTTAATAATTTCGATTTTATGCTGTAGTGTAGACGTGGCCTGAAAGAAGCTTATTGGAACATCTCTGGGATGAGATTTCATCTGTAAAGTTTCTTAATGTATTAGGCTTAGACTTGCATGGTTTTGTTTTATTTTGTTTGGTAACTTGCCTTGTTCTGTCTGTTATTACTTGGAATCTTTTAAATCCTATTTGTTCTACTTAATAAAATCACTTTTTGCTTCTTAATTAACTCAGAGTAAGTAAGTAATACCTGGGGGAGCAAACAGCTGTGCATATCTCTCTTATCAGTGTTATAGAGGGTGGACAATTTATGAGTTTACCCTGCATAAGCTTTATACAGAGTAAAATGGATTCATTTGGGGTTTGGATCCCATTGGGAGCTAGAGACAGGAGCACTTCTTAATCTGTTTTCAGTTAAATCTGCAGCTTTGGGGCATGTGGGTCAGACTCTGGGTCTGTGTTGCAGCAGACTAGTGTATCTGACTCAACAAGACAGGATTCTGAAGTCCCAAACTAGCAGAGAAAATGGGCTCAGAGGTAGTCTCAGAACATCGAGTGACAGTCCCAAGGGGGTCTCTGTGTCTGAACCCATCACACAGCCCCTAACCAAGCCTCAACCAGCCAGAGTAGGTGGCTACCCAGCCTCCTTTGAAAACCTGCAGTAAAGGGCTTTCACAACCTCCCGAGGCCTCTGTTACATTCTCCTACTGTTCACATCCTGGAGTGGGAACCAGACAACATCCCCTCCTCTACTGGCTTCAACTAACTCCCAAGCATCCTGCAGCCAGAGGTTCCCGCTCTCTCTCACTGCCTCCTTACTGTGCCAGTTTCCTCCTTGTGATTTCCTGCCCCTTCCCTAACTTTCTCCTCCAATGGTCTACCTAACGAGAGTCCGGCTCACCTAGCCAGTATAACTCCACCCTCCCAGCATTGCCAGACCAAGAAGGCAAGCTGTACCCAATGGGTCCAACTCCCCTCCCAGTCACCCTGGTGTAAATCAGGTGTGAACCCACTGGGAGTCACTGGGGCAGGTTCTCATCACTGACCCGGGTATAAAGCACGCGTGTCATAAACAGATAAGAAAAGTTAATAGCACAGAAGTACTTTATATCTCTTTGACTATAAAGGGTTAACAAGTTCAGTAAGCCTGGCTGTCACCTGACCAGAGGACCAATCAGGGGACAGGATACTTTCAAATCTTCCGGGAGGGAAGTTTCTGTGTGTGCTGTTAGAATTTGGTTGTTGTTCACTCTGGGGGCTCAGAGGGACCAGATGTGCAACCAGGTTTCTCTCCAATCTCTCTGATACAGGCTCTTATAGATTCAGAATAGTGAGTACTAGATAGATAAAGTGAGTTAGGCTTATGTTTGTTTTCTTTATTTGCAAATGTGCATGTGGTTGGAAGAAGTTCAAATGTGTATTTGGCTGGAAGGAGTTCAAATTGGTATTTTGCTGTAAAGATTTTAATTTGTACTTGTATACTTAGGCTGGGAGAGTATTCCCAGTGTCTATAGCTGAAAGACCCTGTACCTATTCCATCTTAAATTTACAAAGCTATTTTTTACTGTTTTCCTCTCTTTAATTAAAAGCTTTTCTTGTTTAAGAACCTAACTGTTTTTTTATTCTGGTGTGAGATCCCAGGGGACGGGGTCTGGATTCACCAGGGAATTGGTGGGGAGAAAGGAGGGAAGAGGGAGAGAGAGGCTGATTTCTCTCTGTGTCAGGATTACTTTCTCCAGGAAGAGTCTGGGAGGGGGAAAGAGAAGGAGGGAGGAAGGTGAATTGTCCTCTCTGTTTTGTGATTCAAGGAGTTTGAATCACACAGTGATCTTCCAGGGGAACCCAGGGAGGGGAAGCCTGGGAGAGGCAACGGTGAGGGGAAGGGTTTACTTTCCTTGTATTAAGATCCAGAAGGTCTGGGTCTTGGGGGTCCCCGGGAAAGGTTTTGTGGGGACTAGAGTGTACCAGGCACTGGAATTCCTGGTTGGTGGCAGCGCTACAGGTTCTAAGCTGGTAACTGAGCTTAGAGGAATTCATGCTGGTACCCCATCTTTTGGACGCTAAGGTTCAGAGTGGGGAATTGTACCATGACATGGTAGGCAGCGGTGGGATAAGATAGAATCCAAAAGCCAGTGAGGTTTTTATTTCTCTCCCTGCTAGCTATCTGCAGGCAGACTGAGAGGTTTGGGTTTAAAAGCAAAAGTCGGTAGGATTTTTTCTTTCTCTTCCCCTGCTAGCTGTGTGTAAAGCAGGCTAGAGGAGATTGTGTTAAAAGCAAAGGTCTGTAAGTTTTTTTGGTCTCTCCCTTCTGAGTACTCTGAAGACAGAGGCACTAGGGTTTAACAAGGATCTTTTTTAAACAAAGGCACTCCAGTTGTGAGTCACCATACACCAGCAAAACACATGTGCAAATGAATGGGTTTTTTTCTTTCTAACTCTGTCAGGAATAGCTAGGTAGAAGGAGTTAAAAAAAAAGACTGTTGCTAAGCAACCCTCAGGAGGCAACAGAGAAGCAGAATTTCAGGCAGTAAACACCAGAGGGTGCCCCAATACAAGGAAACAGAAACCATGACTACCAAGGATGCCCTGAAACAGGAACGAGCGAGACTGGAGGCAGAAGAACAAATCAAAGACGCAGACCACAGGCGAGACATGGGAAAAAAACTACAAGAGATGGAGCTGAGAGAAAGAGAAAGAGAGGCCGCCCACAGGAGAGAGCTGGAGATAAAAGAGAAAGAGTTGGAAATCCAGAGGGAGGCCCACCGGCAGGCCCTGGAATTAGCACAGGCTAGGCAGCATGCTCCAGCCAACCCTAACAACCCTTCGCCAGTTATTGTTCCACATCCCAAGAGATTTCCCACCTACAAGGCAGGTGATGACACTGAAGCCTTCTTAGAGAATTTTGAAAGAGCCTGCCTTGGGTACAACATCCCTGAAGACCAGTACATGATAGAACTGAGGCCACAGCTCAGTGGACCCTTAGCAGAGGTGGCGGCTGAAATGCCTAAGGAGAACATGAACGACTATAAACTTTTTCAAACCAAGGCCAGATACAGAATGGGGATAACACCTGAACAGGCCCGTCGGCGGTTCAGAGCCCTAATATGGAAACCAGATGTGTCATTTCCCTGACACACCTACCACATTGCAAAGAATTATGAAGCCTGGATATCAGGAGCCAATGTTAAATCTCTGGACAACATGTGCCTCCTAATACACTTGGAGCAGTTCTTAGAGGGTGTTCCGGAGGAAATCGAAAGGTACATCCTAGATGGGAAGCCCAAAACTGTAACTGAGGTGGGGGAGATTGGAGCCAGATGGGTGGAAGTGGCAGAAAAGAAAAGAGCTACTATCAAGGGGAGCGAATATCACAGAGGTCACCCCGACAATAAACCCTATACCCGAGGGCAAACCAAGACCCCACCTACAACCCAAGAAAAGCTGTCGACTCCCTATTCTCTCACCTCACCAATCTCCAGTAACCCACCTCGGCCCAGTGACCAGTCAGCTGGGCGATGCTTCAAGTGTAATAAACTGGGACATATAAAGGCCAACTGCCCCAAGAACCCCAACCGAGTGCAGTTCATTTTATCTCCATCACTCCAAAGATCCCCAGACCCAGATGCCTCTCAAATACCCTCAGAGCGAAGGGAAATTTTGAGAGTGGGCAGAAAGAAGGTTATCACGTGGAGAGACACGGGGGCACAAGTGTCAGCTATCCACCAATCCTCAGTGGACCCCAGATTCATCAACTCAAAGGCCCAAGTGACAATTTACCCCTTCATGGCACAAGCGGTAAACTTGCCTACAGCTAAACTGCCTGTCCAGTACAAAGGCTGGTCAGGAATGTGGACATTTGCAGTCTATAACAATTATCACATCCCCATGCTACTGGGGGAAGACTTGGCCAACCTGGTAAAGTGGGCCAAGACGGTGGGAATGGTTACACGCAGGCAAGCCTCCAGACCCATCCCTGTTCCTGAGCCGTCCACAGGGGCCCCGTCTGTGTTGGCAGAGACCCAGACAAAGGTAGTGGACTCGGATTCCCTGCCAACGACTGCAACAGCCGCAGTACTTCCAGTCCCAGACCCGGACCTGGAAACGCAACCAGCACTAGAACTATTGCCAGCACTGACACCTGCGCTTGCAAACACATCTTCAACCCCAACGCCAGAGGGCACCAGCGAGCCTGAACTGGCAGAAGCAGCAGACAACCAGACCCAAGAGGCTCAGCCAGAGCCTGAAATACCACCTGGTGCACCAGCGGAAAGCGGTTCACCAATCACAAAAACAACCCCATCGCCTACATCGCTTCCCGAAGGACCAAGCCGAAGTCCACAGTCTGAGGAGGAACTGGTGTCTCCAACCTCCAGGAAACAGTTCCAGACTGAGCAGGAAGCAGATGACAGCCTTCAGAAAGCTTGGGCAGTGGCACGGAGCACCTCACCGCCTCTCAGTTCTTCTAACAGATCTCGGTTTGTTATAGAACAAGGGCTTTTATATAGGGAGACTCTTTCTGGTGGACACCGGGAAGACTGGCATCCACAAAAACAGTTGGTGGTTCCAACTAAGTACCGGGGGAAGCTCTTAAGCTTAGCCCATGATCATCCCAGTGGCCATGCTGGGGTGAACAGAACCAAAGACAGGTTGGGGAAGTCCTTCCACTGGGAGGGGATGGGCAAGGATGTTGCCAAGTATGTCCGGTCTTGTGAGGTATGCCAAAGAGTGGGAAAGCCCCAAGACCAGGTCAAGGCCCCTCTCCAGCCACTCCCCATAATAGAGGTCCCATAATAGAGTATCCAAGTAGCTGTGGATATCCTGGGTCCTTTCCCAAAAAAGACCCCCAGAGGAAAGCAGTACATATTAACTTTCGTGGACTTTGCTACCTGATGGCCGGAAGCAGTAGCTCTAGGCAACATTAGGGCTAAAACTGTGTGCCAGGCTCTAATAGACATTTTTGCCAGAGTAGGTTGGCCCTCTGATATCCTTACGGATTCAGGGACAAATTTCCTGGCAGGGACCATGAAAGAACTGTGGGAAACTCATGGGGTGAATCACTTGGTTGCCACCCCGTACCACCATCAAACCAATGGTCTGGTGGAAAGGTTTAATGGAACTTTGGGGGCCATGATCTGTAAATTTGTGAATGAACACTCCAATGACTGGGACCTAGTGTTGCAGCAGTTGCTCTTTGCTTACAGGGCTGTATCACATCCCAGTTTAGGGTTCTCACTGTTTGAGCTTGTGTATGGCCATGAGGTTAAGGGGCCATTACAGTTGGTGAAGTAGCAATGGGAGGGGTTTACGCCTTCTCCAGGGACTAATATTCTGGACTTTGTAAGCAACCTACAAAGCACCCTCCGACACTCTTTAGCCCTTGCTAAAGAAAACCTAAAGGATGCTCAAAAGGAGCAAAAGGCCTGGTATGATAAACATACCAGAGAGCCTTCCTTCAAGGTAGGAGACCAGGTTATGGTCTTAAAGGCACAACAGGCCCATAAAATGGAAGCATCATGGGAAGGGCCATTCATGGTCCAAAAGCGCCTGGGAGCTGTTAATTACCTCATAGCATTTCCCAATTCCTCCCTAAAGCCCCGAGTGTACCACGTTAATTCTCCCAAGCCCTTTTATTACAGAGACTTACAGGTTTGTCAGTTCACAGCCCAGGGAGGAGATGATGCTGAGTGGCCTGACGGTGTCTACAACAAAGGGAAAAGTAACGGTGGCATGGGAGAGGTAACCCTCTCCACAACCCGGAAACGTCTGCAGGGGCAACAGATCAAGAAGTTGATGCACTCTCCCGTGAAAGTTCTCTAACATCAACTGGTTAAAAATTGTCCTTGCAATGTGAAGAATCTTGTAGTTTTACATAATTAGTGACATATGTAAGGATGCATGGGTTTATTGATCTGTTTATTTTAAAGTTCTAGGGAGAAATCACTGTCAGTGTGGTTCCACACTGTCAGCGATTTGGGGGGCGTGTCATAAACAGATAAGAAAAGTTAATAGCACAGAAGTACTTTATATCTCTTTGACTATAAAGAGTTAACAAGTTTAGTAAGCCTGGCTGTCACCTGACCAGAGGACTAATCAGGAAACAGGATACTTTCAAATCTTCCGGGAGGGAAGTTTCTGTGTGTGCTGTTAGAATTTGGTTGTTGTTCACCCTGGGGGCTCAGAGGGACCAGACGTGCAACCAGGTTTCTCTCCAATCTCTCCGATACAGGCTCTTATAGATTCAGAATAGTGAGTACTAGATACATAAAGCGAGTTAGGCTTATGTTTGTTTTCTTTATTTGCAAGTGTGTATTTGGATGGAAGAAGTTCAAATGTGTATTTGGCTGGAAGGAGTTCAAATTGGTATTTTGCTGAAAAGATTTTAATTTGTACTTGTATACTTAGACTGGGAGAGTATTCCCAGTGTCTATAGCTGAAAGACCCTGTACCTATTCCATTTTAAATTTACAAAGCTATTTTTTACTGTTTTCCTCTCTTTAATTAAAAGCTTTTCTTGTTTAAGAACCTGTTTTTTTATTCTGGTGTGAGACCCCAGGGGACGGGGTCTGGATTCACCAGGGAATTGGTGGGGAGAAAGGAGGGAAGAGGGAGAGAGAGGCTGATTTCTCTCTGTGTCAGGATTACTTTCTCTCAGGAAGAGTCTGGGAGGGGGAAAGAGAAGGAGGGAGGAAGGTGAATTGTCCTCTCTGTTTTGTGATTCAAGGAGTTTGAATCACACGGTGATCTTCCAGGGGAACTCAGGGAGGGGAAGCCTGGGAGAGGCAACGGTGAGGGAAAGGGTTTACTTTCCTTGTGTTAAGATCCAGAGAGTCTGGGTCTTGGGGTTCCCCGGGCAAGGTTTTGTGGGGACCAGAGTGTACCAGGCACTGGAATTCCTGGTTGGTGGCAGCGCTACAGGTTCTAAGCTGGTAATTGAGCTTAGAGGAATTCATGCTGGTACCCCATCTTTTGGACGCTAAGGTTCAGAGTGGGGAATTGTACCATGACAAGACGTAACCCCACTGGAGTCACAGGGCTGGTTCCCATCTCACTGACAATGGTGTAAATCAGGTGTAAGCCCACTGGAGTCACCTGGGCTGGTTGTCCTGTCAGTCAGTGTAAATTGGGAGTAACCCAGCGGGAGTCTGTGGAGCCACACCAGCAAGTGAGGGAAGAAACAACGATGCTTTTACCCAATTATGGGAAGTCTGCCAGGTCGCAGTGGCTAATGGGGGAGTGTGCTGGATGTATTGGGGGGCAGATCCAGTTTTTCACGTGTTGAAGCTTTATCACTGCATGAAGCAGAGGTCACTCTGTGTTCACAAAGGCAAATAGCCAGTGGAGCAAATGCTCCAGGTGATTAACAGTGTTTAAATAGATTTCAGAGTAGCAGCAGTGTTAGTCTGTATCCGCAAAAAGAACAGGAGTTCTTCTTCGAGTGATTGCTCATATGCATTCCAGTTAGGTGTGTGCATGCCACGTGCATGTTCGTTGGAGAAACTTTTACCCTAGCAACACTCGGCGGGTCGGCTGGGCGCCCCCTGGAGTGGCACCGTTATGGTGCCGGATATATACCCCAGCCAACCCGGCCACCCTTCAGTTCCTTCTTACCGCCCGTGTCGGTTGTTGGAACAGTAGAGTGCAGCTTAGCTGACCTCCACCTTCCCTAGCTACTCGTAGTCTCTTCTAGTTGTTATATTCGTAGTGTAGTTAACTGTTATTGTATATATATAGTTCGTTAGATTTAGTTATAGTTCATAGTTATAGTTGTTAGTTAGTAAGTGTTGCGGGGTTCGGGGGGTAGCCCCTTCCCCACACCCGGTGCTGGAGCTCATGCCTGGCTCACCGGGTTTCAAGCAGTGCTCGGCCTGTCATAGGCCGATGCCAACAGGAGATCCCCACGACTCCTGTTTGAAGTGCCTAGGGGAATCGCACTTATTGGCTAAGTGCCCAATTTGCAAGGCTTTTAAGCTGAGAACTAAAAAGGAGCGGGACATTAGATTAAAGCAGCTTCTAATGGAAGCGGCCCTGACACTGTCGTCCTCGGCACCGAGCACGAGCCAGTCGGTGAGCAGAGGCACCGGTACGCCTAAGGATTCCCGGCACCGGCCACCGCCGGCACCGAAATCGACTCCGCGCCACTCCCTCTCCCCGAGGTCGAAGACGGTGAAGGGTCAGACGGCAACACCCGCGTTGCAGCCAGAGACTGCACTTAGGTCTGACTGCTCGGCACCAATACCTGCCGCGGCGGAGCAGAAACCGGTACCGTCAACTCCAGCCCCACGAGGGCCGTTGAGTCCGGCGCCTGACAGCTCCCCAGCACTTGCCGTAGTAGAGCTCACTTTGCCGTCTACCCCAGAGACGTTTTCCGCAGCGAGGGACTTGATCGCCATTACCGAGGCGACACCGCCCCTACCCCTGGCACCACCGATGCGAGTATTGCAGTCCATGGGCAAGCTGACCCTGACCAGACTGCCGTCTGTCAGCGTAGCGGACCGGCACCGCTCGAGATCACGATCCCACAGGCGCTCTGGGTTGAGACGTCATTCCCACTCTCAACGTCGCGCTCAGTCCCGGCACCGTTCCTCACCACGGCACCGGTCGGACTCTCGGCACCGGTCGGACTCTCGCTCCTCAACCCGCTACTCGCGGTACCGCTCCAGTTCCCGGCACCATCCCAGGCACCGTATCTCCCGGAGCAGGTCAAGGCATAGAAACTCGAGATCCCGGTCAACCTCCCGGCACCGGTCTGGTCGCAGGTCCCAGTCTCGCTCTCGGTACCGCTCTGTGTACTGGCACCGGTCCCCACGATCGAGGGGTGCGAGATCCATCGGGACTTCGGCTCCAGGTTTTTCTGCTCCACCATGGCCATCCAGACACATGGCTGTATCCTCCCAGGCGGACAGCTACTATGACCGGGACCGGGATACGGAGGTACCTACGAGAGTTTTCCAGGACTCTCGGCTGCAGGACATAGGACCTCAACAGTGGTCCTTCTGGACACCCTGGGCGTACCACCAAGCCCAGGGTGCCCCCCTAGTCCAGACCTGCTCTGCTGCCTCAGAATATCGGGCACCAGAGGCCACCATTTCCCGCCCCCCCCCGCGGTTGAGTCAGAGAAGCACGCGACACATCCTCTGGACTCCCCGGGGCAACTGGAGCAGGAACTGTCCCAGGAGCAGGAGGCTGTCCGGGACCCTCTCATTCCTGGGGTATCCTCCTCCTCCTCACCGGATGAGGCTGTGGCAGGGACCTCATCATCAGGGCCCCCGCCGATAGACCTCAGGGCCCATCAGGACCTCCTTCGCAGGGTGGCCCTCAATATCAACCTCCCAGTGGAGGAAGTCCCAGAAGTCGAAGACCCCGTAGTGAGCATCCTCACCGCTGATGCTCCCACCCTTGTCGCATTGCCATTCATTAAAACTATCCAGGCCACTGCCGACACCCTCTGGCAGTCTCCAGTCTCCATTCCACCGACGGCAAAGGGAGTTGAGAGAAAGTACATGGTACCCTCTCGGGGGTATAAGTACTTGTACGTTCCTCCTCCTCCCTCCTCCTTAGTTGTCCAGTCGGTCAACGAAAGGGAGCGACATGGCCAGCAGGGGCCGGCCCCAAAGTCCAAAGAGGCCAGACGGATGGATCTCCTGGGTCGCAAGGTGTACTCAGCGGGGGCCCTACAGCTCCGAGTGGCCAACCAACAGGCTCTACTGAGCCGATACAATTATAACACTTGGGCAGAAGTGGGTAGGTTCACCGAGCTGCTACCCCTGGACTCACGCCAGGAATTTAACGCGTTCCTGGAGGAAGGAAAGAAAGTGGCCAGGACCTCTCTCCAGGCCTCCCTAGACGCGGCCGACTCAGCAGCCAGAACTTTGGCCTTGGGCATCACCATGAGGCGTATCTCCTGGCTCCAGGTCTCTAACCTGCCTCCTGAGCTGCAGTACACCATCCAGGACCTACCCTTTGATGGCAAGGGTTTGTTCTCGGAAAAGACTGATCCCAGGCTGCAGAGCCTGAAGGATAATAGGGTCATCATGCGCTCGTTGGGAATGCATACCCCCGTAACCCAGCGTAGACCCTTCAGGCCCCAAACACACCGCCCGTACTTTACACCTCAGCAGAGGCAGGACCTCAGTAGAAGGCGCAGGCGGGGTGGCCGCAGACGCCATTCCGGTCCCCAGGGGAGCCAGAACCACGGGCCCTCTAAGGCACCACCAGGCCCTAAGTCCAACTTTTGAAGGTGCGCCCGGGGACGGCGTACCAGTCTCAGGACAGAATCCTTTCCCTCTCTTCTTCAACCGTCTCTCCTACTTCCTCCCGGCGTGGTCCCAATTGACGTCGGATCTTTGGGTTCTGCACACGGTGAAGCAAGGATACCACCTCCAATTTGCTTCATCACCGCCCTCCCGCCCCCCATCCCGGTCCCTCTTCAGGGACCCCTCTCACGAGCAAGTCCTCCTACAGGAGGTCCAATCTCTCCTCGCTGTGGGAGCTATAGAGGAGGTACCTTTAGACGAGAGGGGAAAGGGGTTTTACTCCCACTATTTTCTGATTCCCAAGTCCAAGGGAGGCCTCAGACCTATCCTAGACCTGCGCGGACTCAACAAAGGGATGCCCAAGTTGAAGTTCCGCATGGTCTCCTTGGGAACGATTATCCCGTCCCTGGATCCTGGAGACTGGTATACCGCCCTCGACATGAAAGATGCGTACTTCCACATTGCCATCTTTCCACCACACAGGAAGTACCTTCGCTTTATGGCCAACCACCAGCACTTCCAATTCACAGTCCTCCCCTTCGGCCTCTCCATGGCCCCGAGGGTGTTCACGAAGTGCATGGCCGTCGTCGCCGCCCACCTCCGCCGGCAACAGATACATGTGTTCCCGTATCTGGACGACTGGCTCATCAAGGGGACCTCTCAATCTCAGGTCCAGCAGTATGTCGGCATAATCACGGACCTATTCTCCCGGTTGGGCCTATTCCTCAACACCGAGAAATCTACCCTGGTCCCCATACAAAGGCTGGACTTCAGAGGGGCAACGCTGGACTCCACTCAAGCCAGGGCCTACTTGCCTCAGCCCCGCTTCCAAGCTATCGTATCGATCATACGAGGTTTACAGGCCTCCCCAATCACCTCAGCTTGCACCTGCCTTGGCCTCCTGGGGCATATGGCCGCATGTACTTATGTGACCAAGTATGCCAGACTCCGCATGAGACGCTTTCAAACGTGGCTCCATTCGGTCTTCCGCCCGGGCAGGGACCCTATAGACGTCCTGGTGACAGTTTCCCCCAGCCCCCTCCGCTCCCTCGACTGGTGGCTAACTCCATCCCTGGTATGTGCAGGGATGCCATTCCATCCACAGCCGCCATCGATGACCTTAACGACGGATGCGTCATCCCTCGGTTGGGGGGGCCCATCTAGGTCACCTGCGTACCCAGGGCCTTTGGTCATCCCAGGAGCTGACACTCCACATAAACGTCCGGGAGTTGAGAGCAGTCTGCCTTGCTTGCCAGGCGTTCCAGCAACATCTTCACAGCCATTGTGTTTTCGGTATTCACGGACAACACAATGGCCATGTACTACATCAACAAACGGGGGGACCCGCTCGTCTCCCGTGTCAAAAGGCCATTCGACTCTGGGACTTCTGTATAGCCCACTCGATAGACCTAGTGGCGTCCTTTCTTCCGGGGGTCCGGAACACTCTGGCGGATCGGCTCAGCTGGTCCTTCCTATGTCACGAGTGGTCAATAAGACCAGACATCATCCATTCGATCTTCCGGAGATGGGGATTTCCCCTCATAGACATGTTTGCCTCCCACTCGAACAGGAAGTGCCAGGAGTTCTGCTCCTTTCAGGGTCTCTCTCCGGGGTCAATCACAGACGCATTCCTCCTGTCGTGGAGGCACCACCTGCTGTATGCCTTCCCTCCATTTCCTCTGGTGCACAAGATCCTGTTAAAGCTCTGCAGGGACAAAGCGCATCTGATCCTGATCGCGCCTGCGTGGCCCAGACAGCACTGGTACACCACCCTGCTAGATCTGTCCATGGACACCCCAGTTCTCCTCCCTCTCCTCCCAGACCTGATCACGCAAGACCACGGCAGGCTTCGTCACCCAGACCCGCGAGCCCTCCACCTCACAGTGTGGCTCCTGCTTGGCTAAACACAGTGGAGTTGTGCTGTTCCGCTCCGGTTCAGCATATTCTCCTCAGCAGCACGAAGCCTTCCACCTGCTCCACATATTTGGCGAAGTGGAAACGCTTCTTTTGCTGGTGCGCAACTCAGGGTGTTACTCCTTCGGAGACCTCGATTCCCACGGTCCTAGACTACCTCTGGTACCTTAAGCAACAGGGCCTGGCGACATCCTCTCTGAAGGTGCACTTAGCGGCTATATCCACTTGCCGGCCAGGTGAGGGTGGCCACTCCGTGTTCTCCCACCCCTTGGTCACTCAGTTCATTAAGGGCCTAGAGCATCTGTATCCCCCCGTACGTCGCCCTGCCCCTACCTGGGATCTCAATTTGGTCCTAAACAGACTAATGCACCCACCCTTTGAGCCGCTAGTGACTTGCTCGCTCCTGTACCTATCATGGAAAACAGTCTTCCTGGTGGCCATTACATCGGCCAGACGGGTCTCCGAGCTGAGAGCACTCACGGTGGACCCACCCATTCCAAACCCACCCTCCTTCCCCACTGTAGCCGGCAAGAAGGAACTGAAGGGTGGCCGGGTCGGCTGGGGTATATATCCGGCACCATAGCGGCGCCACTCCAGGGGGCGCCCAGCCGACCCGCCGAGTGTTGCTAGGGTAAAAGTTTCTCCAACGAACGTGCACGCGGCGCGCACACACCTAACTGGAATGGATATGAGCAACACATCTCAAAGAACAACAGTTACAAAGGTGAGTAACCGTTTTTACTTGTGGCACCTTAGAGACTAACAAATTTATTTTGGCAGAAGCTTTCGTGGGATACTTCCACCTTTTCATGTTCTCTGTATGTATAAATATCTTCTGTCTGTGCGTTCCATTCTATGCATCCGAAGAAGTGAGCTGTAGCCCACGAAAGCTTATGCTGAAATACATTTGTTAGTCTCTAAGGTGCCACAAGTACTCCTTTTAGTGTTTAAATACAGAGAAAAGCTAATAAGCCAATGCTATCAGAGCTGCTCTTCTGCCCAGTGCGAATGTTCACGATGCTAGTTCAGGGCTTCATGTTAAACTCACCCAGATGCTGCAAAATTCCTCTGGGAAATATGCTCAAACCACTGTTCAGTCAGAAGGCAGCAGTTGCAACACCAGTGCCACATAGAGGGGAAAAAATAGGGCACTTTTGAACGAGTATTTTACAAGACGCAAACATGTTGCCACCAGCGTCCAGGCTTTTTTTATTTTGAAAATACAGTCAGCTTTCCACTAAGTTGTGTGCTGCGCAGCTGTACCCACGATTCTACTGCACTTAATCACAAGCAGAGAGAAAGAAGCTGAATTTTGCTATCATCTGCTATTTTTCTCTCTCCCAATTGTGTGTGCATTCGTTTTGTCATAAAAAGAAACAGTATCAGTTGGTGGCAACAGCTACTCAGAGGCTACAACTGACTTTGGGCCATAATACTAGAACTAAAAGTTTGTTCTAAAGAAGAATCTACTCAGTCTAGGGGATTGGGAATGAGGGAAACTGCCCATATAAGGTTTTACTTCACCTTTTACATATCAAATGCTTTAAAGGTCAAGATTTTCAAAACTGCCTAAAAGTTCTGGAGGCCCAACTCTTATTACATTAAATGGGACTGGGGCATCCAAATACTTGTGTGGCTTTGAAACTCCCATCCGACACTTCCTTTTTACAATTCATAGAGCTTAAGGCCAGAAGGGGCCATTCTGATCATCAAGTCTGACTTCTGGCATAACACAGACTGCAGAGTCTAACCCAACAAATCTTGCCAATACCTTCTGATTGAGCCAGAAATCTTTTAGAAAGAGACACCTGATCTTGATATAAAGACTCCAGCTGATGGAGAATCCACTACATGCCTTGTTACATTGTTCTTCCAATGACTAATAGTTTGTGTGTGCTTTAATAAAAGGATTAAATGCATTTTGTGATGGTCGTTACAATAGGTGTCTCCAGTTCTGACTTTAAGCAAACCAAAATTAACCATTTAATGCTGTAACAGTAATACTGGGGTTTTATTAACCCCTTCAAGCCAATGCCAATATGACACAAAACCCACTCCTAGCAATGCAGGATCTTTAGAGTTACAAGCACAATCTGTGGGGTTGTAAACTCTTCTAGTTGAACCTGTAGGATTCAAGTAACTTGGGAAAGTATGTTTTTACATACTATTTTTCTTAAAATAATAAAAAAACCAAAGAAATTCCCATTTAAAACGTTGTTACAGTAGTTACTTTTGTGAATATGGTCCACTAATTGAAAACATAATGGTCAGAACTTGTTTGTTCTAGTCAAGAAAGTTAGTTAAGGCATAGAAAACAGCTCTGGCCCTGCAATGCAGCATCAACCCAAAGAGTTAAAAATTACGAGTCAGGCCCCTCACCCCCTCAAAAACTCGGGAGATTTGAAACAACAATACATTTGTGGTTCCTTTTTTTCCTTTGACTTCTGGTTTGTGAGCCCTCAAGAGTCATATTTTCTGGATTTTCTCCACAACCATAAGGGTTAGAAACTCACTTTTTCTTTCTTTCTTTTTCCCCCTCTTTAAGTGAAAGTAGAGATTCTAGTGCAATGAACACAGGACTCTGTGAGCTAGGGCTTTATAAGAGAAACACCAAATATCAGTAGAACTGGTGACTCCAGGCAATGAGATCTCATGGAGGTTTCTTTTCTGCCTCCTCTGCAGTCAATCAGCTGAGGGGGCAGCTGTTGCCCCATGGCTTTGGGGCTGTGCCAAGTACTGTGGCTAGTAGATGGGTGCATCCTTGCCCAGGTGAGTCCTCTGGTGACGGGTGAGCGTGGAGCTCTCCCCGAAGCTCTTCCCACACTGGGCACACTGGAAGGGCCTGTCGCCCGTGTGGGTTCGATGGTGCCGCAGCAGGTCTGAGCTCTCGCCGAAGCGCTTCCCGCACTCAGTGCACTTGTAGGGCCGCTCACCCGTGTGCAGGGTGCGGTGCTTCACAAGGTAGGAGCTGAGGCTGAAGCTCTTGCCACAGTCAGCACAGCGGTAGGGCTTCTCTGCTGTGTGGGTGCGCTGGTGCCGCACGAAGGTGGAGCTGTCGATGAAGCCCTTCCCACAGGCAGGGCACTTGTAGGGGCGCTCGCCACGGTGGATGCGGTTGTGTGTGATGAGATAGGAGCTGACACTGAAGCTCTTGCCGCAGTCAGGGCAGGTGTAGGGCTTCTCGCCGGTGTGGGTGCGCTGGTGGATGATGAAGGTGGAGTTCTGGCTGAAGCTCCTCCCGCAGTCCAGGCACTTGTAGGGTGTCTCCCCGGTGTGCAGCCGGTGGTGGGTCAGCAGTGTGGAGCTCTGGCTGAAGCTCCTCCCACAGTCGGGGCAGGTGTAGGGCTTCTCGCCCGTGTGGGTGCGCTGGTGGCTGATCAGCGTGGAGCTCTGGCTGAAGCAGCGCCCGCACTCGGAGCACTGGTAGGGCTTCTCACCTGTGTGGATGCGCTGGTGGATGATGAGGTGCGAGCGCCTGGAGAAGTGCTTCCCGCATTCAGCACAGATGTTCTGCTTCCTGCCCACCTGCAGGGCCTGCTGGGCATCTCCGAGCTCCTGGTAGCTGCCCTCCCAGGGACTGGGCACATCTAGTTTCTCCACTTGCTGCTCTTCTGACCTGTCCTCACTCTCACAGGCCTCTCCCTCGTCAAGGCTTTGGGAAACGTTCCCTTCACATCCTCCTGCTACCGACCTGTGCAGTTCCACTGGCTCAGGACCTTCCTGCTGAAGGTTCTCCTCATTCTCACTCACCAGCCCGTCACCTGCTGCGACAGAGAGAGAATCCAGACAGGTGTCAGTCCCTGTGCCGTGGGGAAGGAACCTCAGAAAGAGGAACAGAAAAGAAGGGAAAACAAATCAAAACAACTACAAACCAGAAACTAAATCCCCCGCACCCTTCCCTCGAGGCGAGAGAAGAGGGAGTCAATTGGCTTCCACATCCCACCCGAACACTCAGAGGGGAGAGAGCTGGGTGGGTGGGAATGCTGATTTTCAATAAGTCTTGGAGCACTGGAGAAGTTCCAGAAGATGAGAAGAAAGATAATGATAGTAGTGTTGATGTAAAATATTTAAACTTCTGTAAGGTGTTTGACTTGATACCACTCAACATTTTGATTAAAAAACTAGAACAGTATAAAATTAACATGGCACACATTAAATGGGTTAAAATCTAGCTAACTGATAGGTCTCAAAATGTAATTGTAAACAGGGAATCCTCATCAAGTGGCTGTGTTTCCAATGAGGTCCTGCAGGGGTCGGTTCTTGGGCCTGCACTATTAATTTTTATCAATGACCTGGAGGAAACCATAAAGAAATCACTACCAATGTTTGTAGACACAAAAACTGGGGGAGTGGAAATAAAGAAGAGAACAGGGCACTGATAGAAAGAGATCTGAACTGGTTCATAAACTGGTTGCAAGCAGACAATAAATAAATGTAACTGTATCCATCCAGAATCAAAGAATGCAGGTCATACTTACGGGATGGGGCTCTATTCTGGGAGCAGTGACTCTAAAAAAGTCTAAAAAGGGGTGAGGTGAATTTGAGCTCCCAGCGTGACGCTGTGGCCAAAAGGGGTGCATAAACACGGATATCTCAAGCAGGAACAGAGAGGTTATTTTACCTCTGTATTTGGTACTGGTGCCTCCACTGCTGGAATCTTGTGTCCAGTTCTAGTGCCCTCAATTCAAGAAGGATGTAGATAAATAGGAGAGGGGTAAGAGAACAGTCACAAGAATGAGGGATAAAGAATTAGAAAACCTGCCTTATAATGCCAGACTCAAGGAGCTCAGTCTATTTAGCTTAACAAAGGGAAGGTGAAGGGGTGATTAAATCACAGTCTATAATTACCTGCATGGGGAGCAAATGTTTGCTAGAGAAAGGTCTAACATGATCCAATGGCTGGAAGTTGAAGCTAGACAAATTCAGACAGGAAATAAGGCACACATTTTTACTGGTGACAGTAATTAACCACTGGAACAACTTACCAAGGGCTGTGGTGGATTCTCTATCACTGACAATGTTTACATCAGGACTGGATGTTTTTCTAACAGATCTGCTCTAGGAACTATCTAGCCTGTGTTATACAAGAGGTGAGACTAGATGATCACAGTGGTCCCTTCTCACCTTGGAATTTATGTAGCTAAGAGGAGCGATGTCTGCCATGAGGATCCAACCCATGCTGTTTGTCCTGAATGAGATGAGAGAGAACCTGGGGAGCTCACAGGACTGTTGTGGAAATCTCTCACCTGTGCTAGCATCACTTGGGATCTCCTCTTCCGAGGAGACCTGGAGATCCAGGACACATGGCTTTTCCTCTTGCTCCATCCAAGGGATCCTTTGAGGTTTAGGAAACTGAAACCCTGTTCATGGGAAGGACAATGGGTGAAGGTTCATTACATATTTCTGAGGAGTCACTCAAAAAAAGGTTTCTTGAAATGTAATCCATTCTTTTCATCATTGTGCTGATGCAGAAATGTTTCATCCCGAAACAGGGACAAATATTTACCAAGACCATAGCAAGAGTCACACCTGGGGTGTTTGTGCTATCAGACACAATTCCAGTAGGGAACAAAAGTGCAAAGACAAACAAGAAATAGCAACCTAATAAGTTAGCATCATAACCTGAGTCATGCTCTGGACAAAGCTATCCAGCTTGGTGCTGATGTGGTCCCATCACTACAGCATCCGAGTGCCTCATACTCTGGCTACGTCTTCTGGCCCTGCAGTTTGGACTATGGGGCTGTGAACTGGAGAGGAGCAGTTTTAATGAACTGGTCACTTCATATATGTGACTAAATGGGAACTGAAAATACTGCAGCTTGCCCATGGACACGCTTGGCCAGGAGAGAATCCAGATCTCCTGAGACCCACTCCACAGGCTATTTTTGTTTCCTCTCATGTGCTCAGATATGGATGATGAGCCAGTATCTCTTTGAAATAATTAGCCATGCCTCAAAGAGCACTGAGCATCAGTGATTTAGGCCCTGCAATAAGCGCTAAGAGTGACTTGAAGTATTAGTCAACTTTATAATGAACTCTCTGACCACTTAAGTTTTGCCCTTGGAAACTCAGCCACCTTGATTACATTGGCCTCATTAGCACTACAAAAGTGATTCTCCCTTGGTATTCACCCCTTCTTGTCAACTGTTGAGACTAGCCCACTTCCACCTTAATTGAATTGGCTCATTAGCACTGATCCCCCACTTGGTAAGGCAATGCCCATCTTTTCAGGTGCTGTGTATTTATATCTGCCTCCGTATTTTCCACTCCATGCATCTGATAAAGCAGGTTTTAGCCCACAAAAGCTTATACCCAAATAAATTTGTTAGTCTCTAAGGTGCCACAAGGCAGAAGTACCTGCTGAATATGGTGTAAAAAGATCTAACTGGAAAGATGTCATCTGCACAGAAATGCATTTGAATCATCAAATTACATTAATAAATTCATAGATTTTAAGGCCAGAAGGAAACATTATAACCATCTGGTGTGCCCTGCGCAACGAGAATACTATCCACTGATTCCTGCATCAGGCTGGTATCTTCTGGCCATGCTCTAGTTTTTCGATAGACCCCTAGTCCTGATGGAGAGACACCATGTGATGGAGAAACCACCACATCTCTAGTTTCAAGGGTTAATTTCCCTCAGTATTAAATATGTGCGCCTCATTTCAGGTTCAGATTCCAGGCACTGGCTTTTGTTATACCCGTATCAGTTAAATTAAAAAGCCCACGAAGTATTGTACCTGCATGGAATGAAGGGGTCTGAATGTAGCTGTAAGTAGCTGGGACAGGGTCTGTCATTTACTGCAAGTTTGCTCAAAACAGTTGGTCACTGGCCTGGCTCTATGTCAGGGGTCTCAAGCATGCGGCCCGCAAGGTTATTTTCTGCCGCCCATGAGCTCCTCGTGGCCCCCAGCAGCTCCCATTGGCGGTGCCTGAAGCAATAGCAACACACACCCCTGCACCACTCCACACCCATCGTCCAGATGCTTCCCAGAGCGGGCCAGGGCCAGGGCCTGCCCCCCCCAGCCCCTCCTGCAGTCAAATCCCCTGCCGCACCCTGCACCCCAACCCACTGCCCTGAGCCCCCTGCCGCACCCCTCTTGCACCCCAATCCCCGGCCCTGACCCCCTGCCACACCCCTCACCCCTCCTTCACCCCACACCCTAACTCCCTGCCTTGAGCCCCCTGCTGCTCCCCTCCTGCACCCCAACCCCCTGCCCTGACCCCTGGCCGCACACCGCACCCCTCCTGGGGAGAGGGAGGGGGTGAAGTTGGGGTGGGGATTTTGGGGAAGGGGTGGGAAGAGGCAGGGCAGGGCCAGGGCCTCATGGAAGGGGTGGAGCCAAAGGCTGTGTGTTGTGGGGGGAGGTGTCAGTAATGTGGCCCTCAGGCCAACGTACTAGTCCTCATGGTAATTTGAGTTTGAGTCCCCTGCTCTAGGTGCTACCCCAATACAAAATAAATGAGGTGTGTTCTCCCTGGGCTTGCTTTTAAACACTGACCTAGGGTAACTGGGGACAGGACTATAAAAAGATTTTCTATAATACCCGAAAACTGGAAAACAAAATAGTGCCAAACAAAGGTCAAAGAAGCCAAAAACAGGGGTGATCGGCCATGGCCTAGCCGATCTCCCCCATTCCAAGTTACAGCTGATTTTCAGTCTCATTCCCTTTCGAAATTTCATCTCTTTCTTCTCCAGTCCACCCTAGTTACACCGGGGTTAACTAATGCTCAGAGTTTCTGGAGCTTTGTCTATGTTAACAGCTTCCCAAAAAAAAAAACAAACCTGAGAGTGAGAGAGAAAGTGTCTGTGTCATTCCCTAAGGTGGGATTTAGCACTTGTGCTCCCAGGTTCTCTGGACATTTGGCAAACCCGATTCCTATCCCCAGCTTTAGCTTCTGTCTCCCCAACCCCTCCGGCAGGGAGACGGGCGGCATATTTCCAAGAACTGAGCACCCACAATTGGAGCCGGATTCTCCAAACCGCACAGCTCCCACTGTGAACCCAACGGGCCGAGTTCTGAAAACTCTGCCTGGGAGACTCGGTCCCTGGCCCAGTTCCGGGGCGTTCGCTCTCCCGGAACTGGCTCGGCTCCTGCTGGCGCTCAGGGGGGTAGAGCCGGGGGGGGGGGGGGGGGAGAGATCAAGGAGGGCAGCAGCTCTGGGACTCGCAGACCCCCGCTCCCCCGGGAGCAGAGCCGGGGCGAGGAGGGGCTTGATACAGAATCACTTTCCTGCCCGGCCCCAGCCCTTCCCCCCGGGTCTCGCCCCTCACCTGCAGGCTCCGGCTCAGGGGCTGGTGTCGGCAGAGCCCAGGGTTACCTCAGGGGGCGGGGCTGGTTCCAGCCCCCGGAGAGATTCCCCCCGGGTAGGCACAGAGGGGCGCTAGAGAAGGGCTCTCCCCACACCCCCCCGCTGGTGAGCGTCAGCTGTTTGTTACAGATTCGGCAGCGTCTCTGACCCAGGAAGCTCAGCCCCCAATATCCGGAAAAAAGAGGCAGATCAGCTGGTCATGGAGAGACTGGCCGCCCCCCTCTGGTGGCCACAGCTGATGGACTCCCCCCCCCCCTGTGCTCCCCCTGGGACAGAAAGGGTGCTGGGGTATTGGCCAGGATCCTTCCCTCCTTCCTGAGCAGAGAAAAATCTCCAGAGAAACCTGACCCTGCTGCCAGCCAGGGCTCTGGGCAACCACTTGGCCAGGTGCCCACCAGCCCTGGAACTATTCACCATATTGCCAGCTGCAGATGTTCAAAAATCATGAGTTGGGCTCACCAAAAACCATGAGATTCGATAACAGTAACAGCTTTGGGGTTCTTTTATTTGCCTGCTGCTTTCTGAGCCTTTAGGGCAGGGGTGGGCAACCTTTTTGGGCCAAGGGCCACATCTGGGTGGGGAAATTGTATGCAGGGCCAGGGCAGGGGCATGGGGTTGGAATGTGGGAGGGGATGTGGTGTGCAGGAAGGGGCTCAGGGCAAAGGATTGGAGCAGAGGAGGTGTGTGGAGTGTATGAGGGGGCTCAGGAAAGGGGGTTGGGGTGCAGGAGAGGTGCAGAGTGCAGGAGGGGGCTCAAGGCAGGAGTGCGGGCTCAGGGCAAGCATAGGGGTGCAGGGTGTGGTGGGGGCTCAGGGCATGGGGTTGGGGTGCAGGGTGCAGCAGGGAACTCAGGGCAGGGGGTTGGGGTGCAGGGTGTATGAGGGAGCTCAGGGCAGGGGGTTGGGGTGCGAGGTGCGGGCAGGGAGCTGGGGGGGCAGGATGCAGGAGGGGTTCAAGCTCCAGCCTGGCACCACTTACCTAAAGCAGCTCCGGGGTGGCACCAGTGCATAGAGCCTACCCTGTTCCCGGCCCCACACCACTCCAGGAAGCACTTGGGGAGGGCTCTGCATGCGCTGCCCTTGCCACACCTACCCTGAAGCTCCCATTGGTCGGAGTTCCCCATTCCTGGCCCATGGGAGCTGTGAAGGGCAGTGCCTGGAGGCAAGGGCAACGCACAAATCCCTCTGCCCCCCCACCCCCCGGCAATCCCGCGGGCCAGATCCAAACCCCTCAGGGGCCGGGTCTGGCCCGGGGGGATTGTAGTTTGCCCACCTCTACTTTAGGGTGGGCTGGGGTGACATTTTGAAGCTTCTGCCATAGCCAGGAGGGCTAGAAACTTACTTTTTCTTTAAGAGTGAAGGCTGAAATCATCATCATCTGACTCCAGGAGCTGGGACTTTAAGGAAAACAATTATCATGAGACTGATGACAAAACCATGAGAGTTGGCAATGCTACATTTATTTTGGGGACCCTCTGAGACAATCCCAAGTCCCCCAGAGTCTCAGTCCTACCTACAGTCTCCGGAAGTCTCATTATTTTTATTGTTATTATTGGTGTGGGAGCACCTGGAGGCCTCAGTCAGGGCCTCAGTGTGCTCAGAGCCACATACACAAAGAGATGGTGTTTGCCCCAAAGAACTTACCCAATCTAACTACAAGACTAGACACAACAGGATAATACAGACAGGTGATGGAGGAGCACAAGGGAACAATGACCCCATTCTGATCAGTGTGATAAGCAGCAGTTCCTAGCCATTGTTAGCACCAGCAGTGATGAGGTAACTTTTAGCAGGAAGCAGGGAGGTGACGGTGGGGTGGGACAATGGAATAAGTGGGTGAGGAAGGCTTGACCTCTCAATAGCATAGGAGCATGATACATCAGCCAGGGAAGGGCCTTGCAATGAGTGGTTTGTGTGTGTGTGATGTGGCGGAGAAGGGGAGCCAGTCAGGAACTTCCAGAGATGGGTGACGGGGTCACAGGAAAATGATCTTTGCAGCAGCAGCATTCTGGACAGATGTAGGTTGAGTAAGAAGATGGGATTGGTCCCAGGCAGGAAGGAGGATGCTCAGTGATTGAGACGTGAGATGAAGCCCTGGATGAGAGGTTTAGCTGTGATGGAAGAGAGCTGGGTTGACCATAGAGAGGTGAAGCAGGAAAAAGATTGAGACACAGCCAGCATGGGGCCACCAGCCATGTCAAAACAACACACACTTAGCTTGCCTGCATGACAGAGGTGGTGGTTCACCCCAGTGACAGTGTATAACAGACTTACTTGCCTCTTTAAGGGTTTGCCTGGGCCCAGCCGACCCTCGTTACTAAGGAGGCACAGCTGAGCAGGAATCAACTTATTACTCAATTAAGAGCAGCAGGAAGCTACAGGGAGAGCACATCTCAGGGAGAATGAAGCAGAGCGAAGAGGCAGCTGGGGTGAATCTTCTCCAGCAGGGAAACCTGGGACTTCAGGTAGGAAAGACCTGAGCATGAACTGACAGAAGGGTAAATAGAGGGACTTGAGAATGTTATTTTGCCAGTTTGTTATTTTAATAAAACCAGAACTTGAGATGGGCTATGAATGGACAACAGCCTGTGTGAATCATTGAAGAAGCTCCTTGAAGGGGGAAACTGAGGCAAGGGGCTGCTTTCAGGGCTGCCCTGAGGCTATGAGTGGGTGTATGGCAGTCAGCCCCCACTGACACTAGGAAAAGGACTCCATTTTGGGGAGAGAGTTGGTGAATGCAGCCACAGCTATCCCCTGTTTGACAGAGTACCGTGCTGGAGGATGCAATACGATGAGTGGAACTGGAGGACAGTCAGGTTTTAGGGGAACCTAATCTGGGATGACACTCAGCTGGCTTTGCCAGCTGGTGACCTGAGCTGCTGCTGGACAGAGCTTACCTAAGGTGCAGAAAAGTTCCCTCCATCCTGCATACAGCAGGAACAGACCCTGCCCCAGTGGTGACAGTGGAGATAACTCTTCTGTCTGTGTGAATACAGCCAGGAGACATATGCAGTGTAGTTGTAGCCATGTGGGACCCAAGATATTAGAGGCAAGGAGGGTGAAGTAATATCTGGTTTTGGCCCAACTTCTGTTGGTGCAAGAGACAAGCCTCCAAGCTACACAGAGCTCTTCCTCAGGTCCTGAGGAAAAGCTCTGTGTATGCTCAAAAGCTTGTCTCTCTCCCCAACAGAAATTGGGCTAATAACAGATCTAAAAGTTTATTAGAGAATATTTAAATAAAGATGATACAAAGAGTTTGAAGCGTCAGTTATTGGTCATTGGGGATAACATACAGAGTATAGGGGGACGTTGGTATTTGGAAATTGGTTAGCACATAATATATACAGTCTGCAATGTCCCCAATGCGGGGTGTACGGTGGGTGGGATCAAGAAGCAGTAAGGAAGCAGTGAGGGTACATCGCTCATACAGTGGGTTACCCGCAGTCATGGTTATAAGTAAGCAGGCCGGGTAATGGGGACAGGATGACCCTTACATGGTGGAATCCAGTTTGGTGGGTTTAGGGCTCAGGGGATATGGTTCAGTAGGTGGGGTTTATAGGTCTCCTCCCCCCCCCCCCCCCGTGGGTGCACGAAGCCACACTGGCTCACTGCTGGTATTGGCGGTGGCCGGTGATGTGCTCCATGTAAATGTCCCTGGACTTCCCACCTCCCTATGTCTCTCTACTGCCAGGACAGACATTCTCTCGAATAGTGACAGCAGGAATATAACATGGCTGATGCTTGGAGCTGGTAGAATTTTTTAAAACAAAAACACTTAGTCCATCAAGGGCTTTTTAAAAATCCCCAGTTAGGTATTTCCAGCAGTTTTTTAAAGTTTTTCTGTGGTAGTTTTCAATAGAGAAATTAGCCTTTTGGTTTTGAACAATGAATGAACTCTCCTGTTCCTGGCCAAGGGTTGCCGCCTCACTGCCAGCATGGCCTGGTGCCCTGGGCAACACACACCGTCTCTCTGATTGGGTTCCCCTGCAAAGCCGGGTGTGCGTCAGGGATGCAGGGAGCCCCAGGAACCTGCCAGATCTCCATGTAGTAATGGCACTCATTCAGCAGCCTGGGGCAGGGCTGGGGTCAGTTTCCACTGCAGCGAGGGAGACTTACATCCAGCCAGGCTCCCTCATGCACAGGGTAGGCAATAGGGAGGTGCCTCCCAGCCTTGGGTGTCTCCATCACACCAGGCCAGGCGCCTGAGTGACATGGCAGACAACAGCATCCCAGGATGAGCCTGCACCTGGCCAGGACTTCCCAGTGCACTGAACCCAGGTGCAGGGAGGTGGCTGCTGCCGAGATTCCCCAGCCTCCAGTGGCAGGATAGAGCTGTAAGCTGTGCAGGGAGGGAAGGTGGAAAGAAGCAGAATGAACCCAGGGCCCTTTGGTCCCTCAGTGGGACACTGAGGAGGGAGGGGTAAGGGGGGGCACAACTTGGAGGGGTGCTCCAGGAGGGGGGGGGATTGCCCCTTTCTAGACCTTGCACTTGTGATTTCATGTTCTAGTTACAAAGTGCTGACCAGGGGCCACAATCAGCCCTGCAGTGAGGCAGCCACCTGGGGTCTCTGTGCAGTTGCACCAGACAGCAATGGAGACCCTTCTACAGGGCTGGGGGTGAAACTGAGTATGCATCAGCAGGGTCTGCAGCAGTGGGGGCTGCAGGGATACCTGCTGAGGCTCTGGGGAAGGGGAGGGTTTGGGCCCCAGGGCATCTCTCGGCAGGGGAGTTAAGGTGCCATGAGGACCGCTACACCATGGGCAATAGCTGTGGAGGGGGATAAAATAGGGACACTTTAAGGGGGGATGGGTGGAACCTGCCCCTCTCCTGCTAAGCTTGTTCCAGCCCAGACAGTGCCAGACTCTCCCCCGGCTACCTGGTCGGGGGCAAGGGAGGGGCAGCAGCAGGGCTGGCTCCAGGCACGAGCGCAGCAAGCAGGTGCTAGTGATGGCCAATGGAAAGGGGCGGCATGTCCGGCTCTTCAGCGGTGGGTCCCTCAGTCCCTCTCGGAGAGAAGGACAGGCTGCCGAATTGCCGCCGAAGAATGAAGTGGCAGCGGTAGAGCTGCTGCTGATCATACCCTCATCCCCACCCCCACCCCCCCACCGCTTGGGGCAGCAAAAAGGCTGGAGCCAGCCCTGGGCAGCAGCCTTGCTCAGTGCTGCAACACATTAATGCCTCCCAGAGGAGAGGGCGGAGTGCCAGGCACAGAGTTCTCTCCCTTGCTAGTGCCTCAAATAACTGGGGAGGGTGAGAAACACTCCCCCTCCCCTTTAGGGGGGAGGGATCTTTTGTGTCTCTGTTCCTCTTTGCATAACAGTGACAGGAAGGAACTGGGGATCCTGCCCAGTTCTTGTAGGCTCCACAGGGATGGCCGAGGGACTGAGATCAGTGTGTGTGTCACAGGGACGGGTCTGGCTGTGGAGCTAGTGAGGGAAGTGGGAATGAAAAACAGAGTGTTCACAGAGAGAGGCAGTGTGGCCTACTGGCTAGAGCACTGGACTGCAACTCAGGAAACCTGGGTTCTATCGCCACCTGGCCTGCTGGGTAACCTTGGGCAAGTCATGTCTGCACTCCATGCCTGTTTCCTCATCTGTACAATTGGGATAATGATATGGCCCTCCTGTGTCAAGTGCTTTCAGCTCTGGGGGTTGAAAAGTGGCAAGAAGGGAGGGAATAGTATTTCCCTCTCAGTTACTGTTCTCCCCTAGCCCCAGCCTTGCCTCCTCCACCCCACTCATTCAGCATTCAGCCAGCTCAATCCTTCCTAGCTCAGAAACCACTCCCACTGTGCACATCTCTCTCCTCCAGGCAGAGAACTAATCCTCTTTTTACCTACCCATGGAGTTAAGAACTCTGTATATTCCTCATTCTGACAAGTTTCCACCCTTCCTTTTTTTAGTTTATGTCCCATCCGTGGTCTCATACTTGCACACATAGGCATTTGGCATAGTCAGCAATTTTGAAAAAGAAAATATTTTTCCCTGGGGAACCTTAGGGCAGTTTGTGTGTGTTGTGTGTTTGTACATGTTAAGTTTAGAAGAAAATAGATTTTTAAACACTTGTACAGCAAAATAATTTTATAAGCATTTTTAAATCATTTGCAAAATAAAGCTGATTATCACAAAGCGATAAAGAAAGACAAATAGAAAAGAGTGTTAACCTACAAAAAAAGACTAAAGAGTTAAGTCACAAATGTGTTAGGTCTTCTTAGAGAAAAATCTGCATTTTTTGGAATAAAGGCATTAAATAACCTTTATTTTTAAAAAAAAAAAAACTATGCATTTAGGCTATTTAGAAAGTCTAAAAAAAATCTTGTAAATAAAGAATAGAACATGTTTGTTTTTTTAAAAAAGAAATAACACAAAGTGAGAGGCTTGTAGAAAAGCCAGTTCTGTAACAAAAAGAAAAAACAAATGGCGCAACAAAAACCATGTCACTGACCACACGGCAGAGAGAAGAGTATCTGGACGCGTAGGCAGCAAGTTATATGGCCCGTGGTGCCCATGCGCCACCAATATTCCTGCAGGTGGGCCAACTCCACAAATGTTTGGGCCCCAGGCCTCGTGCTTTGGGGGTCCCTGCACCATGGGTCAGCAACGTGAGGGCCAGGATGCTCTCACCTGGGGGGGGGGGGGCGGGCGGTCCCCCGTTCCTGGAGCCCCTGCATGCTGCGGAGAGGCCCCAGCGCTGGCCCAGCTCACAGCCCATTGGCCGGGAACCCCGGCCAATCAGAGCTGCCGGGGGCAGTGCTAGAGCTTCGTGGCCGCGCCTCCACAGCAGGGTCGGGGAGGGAGTCACAGGCAGCAGCTCTCAGCCGTGGGCAGAGAGTGAGAGTGTCAGGCGTCTGTCCCTGTCAGACCGACGCATAGACCCAGCCAGTGAGGCAGGGGGTTGTGGGGATGTCATAAACAGATAGCTAAGGGTTAATGTCTCTTTCATCTGAAGCACCTGACCAAAGGACCAATCAGGAAACCGGATTTTTTCAACTTTGGGTGGAGGGAATTGAGTGTCTAAGGTCTTTGTTTTTCTGGCTGCCTGCTTTCTCTGAGCTTTGGAGAAGTAGTTCTACTTTCTAGTCTTCTGTTTCCAAGTGTAAGGACAAAGAGATCAGATAGTAAGTTATATGGTTTCTTTTCTTTGGTATTTGCATGAATATAAGTGCTGAAGTGCTTTGATTTGTATTCTTTTTGAATAAGGCTGTTTATTCAATATTCTTTTAAGCAATTGACCCTGTGTTGTATCATCTAATACAGAGAGAACATTTGTACTTATTTTTCTTTCTTTTTATATAAAGCTTTCTTTTAAGACCTGTTGGAGTTTTTCTTTACTTCAGGGAAATTGAGTCTGTACTCACCAGGGAATTGGTGGGAGGAAGAAATCAAGGGGAGATTTGTGTGTTGGATTGCTAGCCTGACTTTGCATTCCCTCTGGGGGAATAGGAAAGTACTTTTTGTTTCCAGGATTGGGAACAGAGAGGGAGATTCACTCTGTTTGGATTCACAGAGCTTGTGTCTGTGTATCTCGCCAGGAGCACCTGGAGGGGGGAAGGGAAAAAGGATTATTTCCCTTTGTTGTGAGACTCAAGGGATTTGGGTCTTGGGGTCCCCAGGGAAGGTTTTTCAGAGGGACCAGAGTGCCCCAAAACACTCTAATTTTTTGGGTGGTGGCAGCAGGTACCAGGTCCAAGCTGGTAACTAAGCTTGGAGGTTTTCATGCTAACCCCCATATTTTGGACGCTAAGGTCCAAATCTGGGACTAAGGTTATTACATGGTGGCAGTGGGTGGGAGATAGACAGAATCCAGAAGCCAGTAGGAATATTATATTTTTCTTTTCTCTGCTAAGGGCTTTTTAGCAGAGAGAAACAGTTGGTTTTAAAAGGGAACCAGAGAGAATTTTTTTTTTCTGCTCTCTCTCGCAGTTTGTGGCTTGCATGTTAAGGGTCTTTTGTCATGCAATAGCCCTCCCATTAGGGGGCAAGTACCAGCCCTTATAGGCATGCAAATAAAGTGGTTTTTCTGGTTTCCCTTCATTGAACATTAGCTAGAGAGAGAAAGGGAAAAAAGCACTGTTGCTAGGCAGACTTCAGGAGGCAACAGTGAACCTGCAGTTCAGAAGATAAACACCGGAGGGCACCCCAACACAAGAAAACAGGAACCATGACTTCTAAGGCAAAAATTGACGCCGAAGAACAAATCAAAGAAGCTGAACACAGGCGACAGATGGAGATGAAAGAAAAGGAAGAAAGCATCAAACTGGCAGCCTTCCAAAGAGAACAGGCGGCCCAAGAGGCAGCACACAAAAGAAAACTAGAAGAAGAAGAGGTGGCCCACCGCCGAGAAATGGAAAAGCACCAAAAAGAAATGGAAAAGCACCAAAAAGAAATGGAAAAGCACCAAAAAGAAATGGAAAAACAACAAAAAGAGAATGAAGAGAAGGAAAAACAGAAAAAACATGAACTGGAATTGGCAAAAGCTGGGCTGCATGTGCCAGCCAACCCTAACAACCCGGTGCCAAATATTGCTCCACAGCACAGGAAATTTCCCACCTACAAGGCAGGTGATGACACCGAGGCCTTCTTGGAAAATTTTGAAAGAGCCTGTCTTGGGTACAAGATCCCCGAAGACCAGTACATGGTAGAATTGAGGTCACAGCTCAGTGGACCTTTAGCAGAGGTGGCAGCTGAAATGCCTAAGCACCAAATGAATGACTATAAACTTTTTCTAACCAAGGCCAAATACAGGATGGGGATAACCCCAGATCATGCCCGTCGGCGCTTCAGAACCCAAAAGTGGAAACCAGAGGTGTCATTTCCCAAACACGCCTACTACATTGCAAAAAACTATGAGGCCTGGATAACAGGAAACAACATTCAAACCTTGGAAGAACTGAACCTCCTCATACAAATGGAGCAGTTCTTGGATGGTGTTCCTGAAGACATCACGCGGTACATACAAGATGGAAACCCCAAGAATATCGCTGAGGCGGGGGAGATTGGAGCCAAATGGATGGAACTGGCAGAAAGCAAGAAAGCTACTGTCAAGGGGAACGATTACCCCAGGGGGCACACAGACCATAAACCCTACAACCGAGGACAGCCAAAGACCCCACATACCACCCAAGTAAAGCCACAGATACCCTACCCTTCAACCTCACCAGTCTCCAGTAACTCACCTCGGCCCAGTGACCCATCAGATGGAAGATGCTTTAAGTGTAATAAACTGGGACATATCAAGGCCAACTGTCCCAAGAACACCATGCGAGTGCAATTCATTACACCACCATCACACCAAAGATCCCCAGGCCCGGATGCCTCTCAAATACCCTTGGAGCGAAGGGAAAATTTGAGAGTGGGCGGAAAGAAGGTTACTGCGTGGAGAGACACGGGGGCACAAGTGTCAGCTATCCACCAATCCTTCGTTGACCCCAAATTCATCAACCCAAAGGCCAAAGTTACAATTTACCCCTTCATGTCACAAGCTGTAGACTTGCCTACAGCTCAACTGCCTGTCCAGTACAAAGGCTGGTCAGGAATGTGGACTTTTGCAGTCTATGACAATTATCCTATCCCCATGCTACTGGGGGAAGACTTGGCCAACCAGGTGAGGCGGGCCAAGAGAGTGGGAATGGTTACACGTAGCCAAACCAGGCAAGCTTCCAGACCCATTCCTGTTCCTGAACCGTCCACAGAGGCCCCGTCTGTGTTACCAGAGACCCAGACAGAGGTAGTGGACCCGGATTCCATGCCTACCACTGAAACAGCCACAGCATCTCCAGTCCCAGGCCCGGAACTGGAACAGCAACCAGCACCAGCAAGTGCAACTACATCTTCAAACTCAACGCCAGAGGGCGCCAGCGAGCCAAAACTGGCAGAAGCAACAGACAGCCATACCCAAAAGGCTCAGCCAGAGCCTGAAATACCCTCAGGTGCACCAGCGGAGAGCGGTTCACCAGCAACGGAAACAACCCCATCACCTACATCGCTTCCAGAGGGACCAAGCCCAAGTCCACAGTCTGAGGAAGAACTGGTGACCCCAGACTCAAGGGAACAGTTCCAGACTGAGCAGGAACCGGATGACAGCCTTCAGAAAGCTTGGGCGGCGGCACGGAGCACCCCACCGCCTCTCAGCTCTTCTAATCAATCCCGGTTTGTTATAGACCAAGGACTTTTATACAAGGAAATTCTTTCTGGTGGACACTGGGAAGAATGGCAGCCGCAAAAACAGTTGGTGGTTCCAACTAAGTACCGGGGGAAGCTCTTAAGCTTAGCCCATGATCATCCCAGTGGCCATGCTGGGGTGAACAGAACCAAGGACCGGTTGGGGAAGTCCTTCCACTGGGAGGGGATGGGCAAGGACGTTGCCAAGTATGTCCGGTCTTGTGAGGTATGCCAAAGAGTGGGAAAGCCTCAAGACCAGGTCAAGGCCCCTCTCCAGCCACTCCCCATAATTGAGGTCCCATTTCAGCAAGTAGCTGTGGATATTCTGGGCCCTTTCCCAAAAAGACGCCCAGAGGAAAGCAGTACGTACTGACTTTAGTGGACTTTGCTACCCGATGGCCAGAAGCAGTTGCTCTAGGCAACACCAGGGCTAACACTGTGTGCCTGGCCCTAACAGACATCTTTGCCAGGGTAGGTTGGCCCTCTGACATCCTTACAGATTCAGGGTCTAATTTCCTGGCAGGGACCATGGAAAAACTGTGGGAAACTCATGGGGTAAATCACTTGGTTGCCACCCCGTACCACCATCAAACCAATGGCCTGGTGGAAAGGTTCAATGGAACTTTGGGGGCCATGATACGTAAATTCATCAACGAATTCTCCAATAATTGGGACCTAGTGTTGCAGCAGTTGCTGTTTGCCTACAGGGCTGTACCACATCCCAGTTTAGGGTTTTCACCATTTGAACTTGTGTATGGTCACGAGGTTAAGGGGCCATTACAGTTGGTGAAGCAGCAATGGGAGGGGTTTACGCCTTCTCCAGGAACTAACATTCTGGACTTTGTAAGCAACCTACAAAGCACCCTCCGACACTCTTTAGCCCTTGCTAGAGAGAATCTAAAGGATGCTCAGAAAGAGCAAAAGGCCTGGTATGACAGACATGCCAGAGATCGGTCCTTCAAGGTAGGAGACCAGGTTATGGTCTTGAAGGCGCAACAGGCCCATAAGGTGAAAGCATCATGGGAAGGGCCATTCACGGTCCAAGAGCGCCTGGGAGCTGTAAACTACCTCATAGCATTTCCCAATTCCTCACTAAAGCCTAAAGTGTACCATGTTAATTCTCTCAAGCCTTTCTATTCCAGAGACTTACAGGTTTGTCAGTTTACAGTCCAGGGAGAGGATGCTGAGTGGCCTGACGGTGTCTACTACGACGGGAAAAAAGACGGTGGCGTGGAAGAGGTGAACCTCTCAACCACCCTGGAACGTCTGCAGCGGCAACAAATCAAGGAGCTGTGCACTAGCTTCGCCCCATTGTTCTCAGCCACCCCAGGACGGACTGAACGGGCATACCACTCCATTGATACAGGTAATGCTCACCCAATCAGAACCCCACCCTACCGAGTGTCTCCTCATGCCCAAGCTGCTATAAAACGGAAGATCCAGAACATGCTACAGATGGGTATAATCCGCCCATCTACCAGTGCATGGGCATCTCCAGTGGTTCTGGTACCCAAACCAGATGGGGAAATACGCTTTTGCGTGGACTACCGTAAGCTAAATGCGGTAACTCGTCCGAACAACTATCCAATGCCATGCACCAATGAGCTATTGAAAAAGTTGGAACAGGCCCAGTTCATCTCTACAATAGACTTAACCAAGGGGTACTGGCAAGTACCGCTAGATGAACCTGCCAAGGAGAGGTCAGCATTCGTCACCCATGCGGGGGTGTATGAATTCAATGTCCTTCTTTTTGGCCTTCGTAATGCACCCGCCACCTTCCAAAGGCTGGTAGATGGTCTACTAGCTGGACTGGAAGAATTTGCAGTTGCCTACCTCAATGATGTGGCCATTTTTTCGGACTCCTGGCCCGAACACCTACTACACCTGGAAAAGGTCTTTGAGCGCATCAGGCAGGCAGGACTAACTGTTAAGGCCAAAAAGTGTCAAATAGGCCAAAACAGAGTAACTTACCTGGGGCACCAGGTGGGTCGAGGAACCATAAACCCCCTACAGGCCAAGGTGGATGCTATCCAAAAGTGGCCTGTCCCAAGGTCAAAGAAACAGGTCCAATCCTTCTTAGGCTTGGCCGGATACTACAGGCGATTTGTACCACACTACAGCCAAATCGCTGCCCCACTAACCGACCTGACCAAAAAGACCCAGCCAAATGCAGTTAAGTGGACTGATGAGTGTCAAAAGGCCTTTACCCAACTTAAGGCAACGCTCATGTCTGACCCTGTGCTCAGGGCCCCGGATTTTGACAAGCCATTCCTAGTAACCACAGATGCATCTGAGCGTGGTATAGAAGCAGTGCTCATGCAGGAAGCAACAGATCACAACTTCCATCCTGTCGTGTTTCTCAGCAAGAAACTGTCTGAGAGGGAAAGTCACTGGTCAGTCAGTAAAAAGAAATGCTATGCCATTGTGTACGCCCTGGAAAAGCTACGCCCATATGTTTGGGGACGGCGGTTCCAACTACAAACTGACCATGCTGCACTAAAGTGGCTTCATACTGCCAAGGGGAACAACAAAAAACTTCTTCGTTGGAGTTTAGCTCTCCAAGATTTTGATTTTGAAATTCAACACATCACAGGAGCTTCTAATAAAGTTGCTGATGCACTCTCCCGTGAGAGTTTCCCAGAATTCAGTAGTTAAAAAGTGTTCTTAAAATGTAGAAGTCTGTTAGTTATATACTTAGAAGTATATGTAAAGGTGTATGTGTTGTATTAATCTGTTTATTTTCAAGTTCTAGAAGGAAATCGCCGCCAGTGAGCTTCCCCACTGTCTGCAATTTGGGGGGCGTGTCATAAACAGATAGCTAAGGGTTAATGTCTCTTTCACCTGAAGCACCTGACCAAAGAACCAATCAGGAAACCGGATTTTTTTCAACTTTGGGTGGAGGGAATTAAGTGTCTAAGGTCTTTGTTTTTCTGGCTGCCTGCTTTCTCTGAGCTTTGGAGAAGTAGTTCTACTTTCTAGTCTTCTGTTTCCAAGTGTAAGAACAAAGAAATCAGATAGTAAGTTATATGGTTTCTTTTCTTTGGTATTTGCATAAATATAAGTGCTGAAGTGCTTTGATTTGTATTCTTTTTGAATAAGGCTGTTTATTCAATATTCTTTTAAGCAATTAACCCTGTGTTGTATCATCTAATACAGAGAGAACATTTGTACTTATTTTTCTTTCTTTTTATATAAAGCTTTCTTTTAAGACCTGTTGGAGTTTTTCTTTACTTCAGGAAAATTGAGTCTGTACTCACCAGGGAATTGGTGGGAGGAAGAAATCAAGGGGAGATTTGTGTGTTGGATTGCTAGCCTGACTTTGCATTCCCTCTGGGGGAATAGGAAAGTACTTTTTGTTTCCAGGATTGGGAACAGAGAGGGAGATTCACTCTGTTTGGATTCACAGAGCTTGTGTCTGTGTATCTCGCCAGGAGCACCTGGAGGGGGGAAGGGAAAAAGGATTATTTCCCTTTGTTGTGAGACTCAAGGGATTTGGGTCTTGGGGTCCCCAGGGAAGGTTTTTCAGAGGGACCAGAGTGCCCCAAAACACTCTAATTTTTTGGGTGGTGGCAGCAGGTACCAGGTCCAAGCTGGTAACTAAGCTTGGAGGTTTTCATGCTAACCCCCATATTTTGGACGCTAAGGTCCAAATCTGGGACTAAGGTTATTACAGGGGACAGACAGACAGACACACACACACACACAGACACAGCCAGGGGGTTGTGGGGAGGGACAGACAGACACGTACGGAGACACAGCCAGTGAGGCAGGGGGTTGTGGGGACAGACAGACAGACACACACACACACACAGCCAGGGGGTTGTGGGGAGGGACAGACACACACACACACAGCCAGTGAGGCAGGGGGTTGTGGGGACAGACAGACAGACGCGTACGGAGACACAGCCAGGGGGTTGTGGGGAGGGACAGACAGACAGACACAGAGACACAGCCAGTGAGGCAGGGGGTTGTGGGGACAGACAGACAGACAGACACACACACACACACACACAGCCAGGGGGTTGTGGGGACAGACAGACACACACACACACAGCCAGTGAGGCAGGGGGTTGTGGGGACAGACAGACACGTACGGAGACACAGCCAGGGGGTTGTGGGGAGTGACAGACAGACACACACAGAGACACAGCCAGTGAGGCAGGGGGTTATGGGGACAGACAGACAGACACACACACACACACAGCCAGGGGGTTGTGGGGAGGGACAGACAGACAGACACACACACACACAGCCAGTGAGGCAGGGGGTTGTGGGGACAGACAGACAGACACGTATGGAGACACAGCCAGGGGGTTGTGGGGAGGGACAGACAGACAGACACAGAGACACAGCCAGTGAGGCAGGGGGTTGTGGGGACAGACAGACACACACACACACACACACACCCAGCCAGGGGGTTGTGGGGACAGACACACACACACACACACAGCCAGTGAGGCAGGGGGTTGTGGGGACAGACAGACAGACAGACACACACACACAGCCAGGGGGTTGTGGGGACAGACATACACACACACACACACAGCCAGTGAGGCAGGGAGTTGTGGGGACAGACACATACATGGACACGGCCGGTGAGCCAAAGGGTTGTGGGGACAGACACACACACACAGACACAACCGGTGAGCCAGGGAGTTGTGGGGACAGACAGACGCACGGATACAGCTGGGGGTTGTGGGGACAGACAGACACAGACACAGCTGGTGAGCCAGGGGGTTATGGGGACACACATACACACACAGCTGGTGAGCCAGGGGGTTGTGGGGACAGACAGACACAAGGACACAGCTGGGGGGTTGTGGGGACAGACAGACACAGCTGGTGAGCCAGGGGGTTACGGGGACACACATACACACACAGCTGGTGAGCCAGGGGGTTGTGGGGACAGACAGACACAAGGACACAGCCGAGGGGTTGTGGGCAGGGCCGGTGTAACGTCACTTTGAGCAACCCTCCCGTTTTCCAACTAGCTGCAGTTTCTGCCACATAAGGAAACCATCTGTGCTCCTGCTCAGGAATTGCTGCCGCCTGGTCCATGAGGTTGCAGATCGGGAGGGATGGAGTTTGTGCTCCAGGCACCAGCTGACCAAGCACGAGCTTGCGGTGGCACCTTGGGGCGGGGCGGCGTTCAGGGTTTGGTTTTGTTTGGGGTTTTTTGGTTCGGTGGAGCGGTTTTTTTGTTTGTTTTGCCGGGCGGAGCTCGGAGTGGGGCTGGGGGCTTCGGGCAGCGTGGCTCTCAGCAGGGGCGGGGCTTTGGGTGGCACTGGGGGAGCGGGGGCTTGCGAGGCGCAGCGCTCAGGGGGAGTGGGCCTTTGGGTGGCACAGGGAGGGCGGGGGCTTGCGAGGCACAGCACTCAGGGGCGTAGCTTTGAGGGGCGTGGTGCTCAGGGGAGGGGCTTTGGGGGCGTGGTGCTCAGGGGTGTGGCGCTCAGAGGCGGGGCTTCAGGTGGTGTGGCGCTCGAGGGGGGGCTTGTGCAGCGCTCGGGAGCGGGGCTTCAGGCGGTGTGGCGCTGGGAGGGGGGTGTTATGGCAGCAGGGGCAGCTCTAGGTACCAGCAAAACAGGCAGGTGCTTGAGGCGGCAAATTACCAGGGGTGGCATAATGGTGGGGCCCCAGCTTCAACCTGAGGCAGTGTCCTGGGCTGGATCCTGACCGCCCGTTGCTCTGACTGGGTGCCGCCTGGGCTGTGCGGCGGAGCAGGGGGAGCCAGCTCAGTGGAGAGTTTGTCCCCACCGCTCTCTCGTGGGGAGCAGCCATGTAGGACAGCCCTTGCCCAGCCATGGAGCGCTGGAGTTGGCAGTGAAACATGGCGGCTGGGTGGGCCACTCCTCCAGCGCTGGCTGCGGGTTTCTCCTTGTCTTGTCGCCGCTGCTGCCTCCTCCCCAGTGCACTGCCTCCTGCCTGAGGAGGGGAGGGGAGCGGCAACCTGGGCTGAGTCGAACTCGTGCCAGGACCAAGGCGAGGATAACCGGGGCTGGGATCCAGCAGCAGCCCCAACCCCCGGCAGTGGAAGCAGCAGGAGACGAGTCCTTGGGCCAGATCCGCAGCAAGGTAAGAGCCAGGTCGGGGGGGACGGTCCCCAGGACATTTGGGGAGCTTCTGCCTGCTGGAGCCCCAGAGGCTTCCGCGTTCCTCTACAGCCCTGCACAGTGCTCCAGTGCCTGGAGTGTCGTCCTGCCTCCTCCCTGCAGGGGGCAGCATCCATCTAGCCAGCCTCTTGGCCGAAGCCCAGCCCTGGAGCTCTCTCCATTGCATGCCCCTCGGGCTCCCAGCTGTGCGGCCTCAGTGCTAGGAAAACACCAGACAGGGCTGGGTCCAGTGTGTGTCCCAGCTTGTGGGGAGCTCTCTCGCCTCAATGACTAGCGCCTTACCTAAGGCCAAGTACAGTAGTGCGATAAGAGTGATAGGAGCATGACACGGTCACTCATAATGGGAATGTGTGTAAATGTGTTTAATGATTACTTGTGTGTACTGTGCCGCCCTATCGGCACCATTCATGCCAATTTCCATGTCACGTCGGTGCCAGTGGTTATAGGGCTAAAATGCGGGGACAAAAATGAAAACGACTTTCCAGTGCTGCCTACATGTGTAAAAGCCAAACAAATAAAAAATGGGAGGGGAACTTTTTTTTTTTGCTTGGGGTGGCAAAAAAGTTAGAGCCGGCCCCTGGTTGTGGGGACACACAGACACAGCCGGTAGTTGTAGGGACAGACAGACACACAGACACAGCCGGGGGTTGTGGGGACGGACAGATGGAGCTGTGGGTGGGGGGAAGGAGCAGCAATGGGCACCCCAGGGCTGGCATAAAATACACAGGACAGAGGGAGCTTCCTGAGGGGACTATAGCAACACCCCCCCTCAGAGCAGACCCGGGCTGTGATTGGCTCCATCCATCACTCCCCCCTGCCCCACAGAGATCCACACAACCCTCTGCCCCTCCGAGAGACCCCCAGTGACCCCTGTGCCCGTCATCCCTCGCCAGAGAGCCCCCCCTTTGTGCTAGACAACTCCCCTCCCCCACTGCCTTCCCTGCTCTAAAGCTCCCTACAATCTTCTGCTTTGCCTTCAGCCCCCCTCCCCCCGGCCCAGCCCATTCCTTTCCATTGGCCGGGAGGTTCCCAGTCTATTGGCCAGCACAGCCAATGGGGTGGGGGAGCTACAGGTGAGCAAGACCTGGTCATCATCATCACAGGCCTAGCAATTCTCTGGATTTTTCATTTCACTGAGGCAAGTAATTAAGTCTACTCTTTCTTTCCTGACAGTTTGCGGCTTTTCCTGTAAGAAAACTTACAATTTCTTTGCCAAGAAGTCCATTTATAGTTTTGTTTTTTTTTTACTTGAGAAGTACAGTATATTTTCTGGTTGTTCATAAGCTCATTTATTTTGTTAACTCAGTTTCATAGGCAATTTTATGTCACTTGAATTGTACCTGTTTTTTTTTTTTTCCATTGTTCCAAAAACACACGGAAGATGTGCAGATTTTTATTTCTGTGGGCCAAACCACCCTGTATAGAAACGTAAATATTGAAGCCAGAAAAGCTCTGCAAGGGTAAGGGTCCTTTCAGGAAATTGTCCTCAAGTCATTCATTCTTCTGGGCATTCCATTCTATTGTTCCCTCTTATAGTGATAGTGATCAGTGTTTCCACCCGCAGGGGAGAGGCAGAAGACTGGATCAACCCTGCGGTGACTCTGCCTCTACCATTGTTCTCTGTCTGCTCCCTCTACCAGCCCTTTTGGTCTCCCTAGTATTGCCCCTACCATTACTCCCTCTGTGTCTTCTTTCTCTGGAGCTTCTCATGAAGTAAAGTCTGTCATTACAGGTTCTTATCTCTGTAATGTATTTAATTTTGATGTATTTATTAAGTGTTAATTAATGCACTATGGGAGTCCCCTTCAGCCCTCTGTATAAATTGATCCTCTTCTTTCCATGTTTTGCCCATATGGTTTTCTGCAGCCCTAGGGCAGCCAGCAATAACCCCTGTGCCTTTGCAATGGGGTGAGGGAAGGGGACCATGGGTCCCCTATTTATGTGATTTGCAAGAAGTGTTAGCATTACTCAAGCTACCAAATGTGTTTAAATAAAATAAGTGCTTTGTAAAATCCCAAAGCAAGCTCATTTTCATTTCTCTCATAATCTCATATACAGTATACACTCATTTTTCATTAATTATATGAGTTGAATTTGTTGTTGTTAGCTAGGTTACTGTTTTTTTGTTTCCAGTGTGGCAAAATGTGTGCTATTTTATGGGTTGAATGATTGAACGACATAATACCCACCTGCCCCCATTGTCCGTTGCACAACGTGGTGGTGCCTACCCCTACCTTGTGCTTCAGGGAGGTCACGGGGTCCAGGGCAGCCTGGAGAGTTAGCGGGGGGCCTGGCGCTGGCAGCAGCAGGTGACCTGGCCCCAGCCCACTCTGCTCCACGTCACTGGCTCCCAGCATTGCTCAAGGGCAAGGTGTCACAGAGTCCCCGGGCAATGCTCTGGAACTGCTCCCCGTAAAGCCAGTCAGGACTTTGGGGAGCCTCCTCTCCCTCAGAGCAGAGTGTCTTCAGGGCCAGAAGCTCAGATGGCTTCACCTTCTGGGTCTGACCTTGGAGCATTCAGCATTTGCCCCTCCATGCGCTTCCCACAGTGATCCACCCAGGCAGGGTCCTGGGAAAGCCAGAGGGTCCTGCACGTACCTCCAACTTCGCAGTCAGACGTGACTCTCAGCCATCCAGTAAAACAGAGGTTTATTAAATGACAGGAACACGGTCTAAAACAGAGCTTGTAGGTACAGAGAACGGGATCCCTCAGCTGGGTCCATTCTGGGGCTCAGCGAGCCAGACAACTCCATCTGCCCTCACTTCCTGTCCCCAACCAGCTCCAAACTGAAATTCTCTCCAGCCCATCCTTTGTCTCTTTCCTGGGCCAGGTGATCTTTTTGTTCACCTTTAGCTGTCCCCTTGCAAGGGGGGAAGAGCCCTGGCCATTTGTTGCTAGGAGACAGATTGTCAGCCATTTATGCATACTGGAGACTTAAGAAATGCATAGGGGAAACTGAAGCACCCACACAGTATTCAGAGGAAACATTAAGAACAATTCCACTGAGGGTATGGCTACACTTGCACTTGCAAAGCGCTGTCGCGGCAGCGCTTTGAAGTTTCGAGTGTGGTCGCAGCGCCAGCGCTGGGAGAGCTGCACATACTCCACATCCTCTACAGGTGTAGCTTGCAGCGCTGTTTACACTGAGGCTTTACAGCACTGTATCTTGCAGCGCTCAGGGGTGTGTTTTTTTCACACCCCTGAGCGCGAAAGTTGCAGCGCTGTAAAGCGCCAGTGTAGCCATGGCTTTAGTCACACGGGCTTTGGGGAAGAGGTGGAATGGGAAGAGGCAGGGCGGAGTGGGGTTGCTCGCTGCTGTTGGCACCAGGCACCCCGCTAACCCCCTCAGGCCACCCTGGACCCCAAGCCCCCTGAAGCGTGGGGCCCCCCAAAGCGCAGGGCCTGGGGCAGTTGTCCTGGTCCATCCTATGGATGGGACGGATACACTTGGGCACCACCAAAAATTATACAAACCTGCCGCCCATGGCTACCCGAGTGCTACCTCTAGGCAAATGCCAACAAGTCTCTGGCAAGCCAGCCTCTTGGCTGGGTGAATCAGAAACTGTCCTATAACTATGTCGTAGAATTCATTTTCCTGAACCAATCAGAATGTCCCCAAACTGCTCTAAAGATGGAAAGACTAAAAGAGCTGATAACCCTTTTTACCAGAGCCAAGCTTTTGACTTTTTAAAAATGTCTTACCAAATGAACTTTTAAAAGATAGCATGGAAGCAGTTTTGTAGCTTTTAAAGGTAAAATAACCAAAATTCATGTTTTAGGGCTAATGAAATAAAATTGACATTTGTAAATTTAGGCCTATCAAGATTAAATGCGCCGTTAAGGAACATCACAATACAAAAGATTGGTGAATGGCCCTATCACACCTTGGAAATATTATGTGCAAGGGCACTCCCCTCATAGGCTGGAAGACTAAACGTAAAAGATAAAACAGGGTCACCCCAGAATTTTTTTTCACCTCTGCTCTTTGAACTTTCACAGAGCCAGAGACACTAAACAAAATCAGAGAGCCCTAGGGTCAACCTGGGTCCACCCTGAAAGATAGTTTGAACATATAGGTTACCACACCTTGGTCACCTTTAGGAACCACAGATGATAACTCATTAGAGTGTGTGCATCTGTTGGCTTGTTTTAACCTGTACATAACTCTCATTTCTTTTTCCTAGTTAATAAAGCTTTAGATAATTTATTACAGGACTGGCCACAGGTGTTGTCCTTGGTGTAAGATCTAGGGCAGTGGCTCTCTAACTTTTTTTTTCCATAGACCACTTGAAAATTGCTGAGGGTCTCAGCGAACCACTTAATGATCTTTCCAAATGTTGTTTGTACCATTAGCTAACTATTGTAAGATGCTTTGGATAAAAGCACTATATTAAAAAACTTATTATTTTTTGTTCTACAAATAAAAGCTCACAACTCATTTTAATATCAGTAGTCTTACCTTTCTAATGTGATGGATGTGCCCAGCATGGCAGCTCCCGAACTTGGGTTGGGAAGGAGGGTGGTCTCTCCCTTTCTCCCCCACAGGCAACAGCCCCCGAGCTGGGGCTGAGAAGGAAGCGGGGGGGTCTCTCCCCTGCCACAGCAGCCAGATAGCAGAGGTTGGGAAGGAGGGCCATCTCTCATCAGCAGCTGCAGCCCTGGAGCTGGGGAAAGTCGCCTCTTTCCCTGGCCGCTGCAGTCCTGCATGTCACAAATTCCCCTCACCCCCTCTTCTCACCCCACTGCCTCCTCCCACCTACCCCTTATTCCCCCCAAGGCCACCACCTCACCTTACATGTGCGTCTTCTCCAGGGTCCAGGCACCTAATTAGTGGAGCCATGCCTGCGCGGCTCTACTAATTAGGTGGGTGGCCCTTCATTCTCTCATGTGCGGCCACCCAGGGAATGGAGGGAACTATCTGCGGACCACCTGAATGGAGCTCACGGACTGAGAACCTCTGATCTAGGATACCAATTGACCTGGGTAAGTGATTGGGGTCTGGGAGCAACCTGAGTGCTGTGTGATTTCTGGTGCAAGTGTCCGTTTATCACTAAGTCCAGTTTGGGTGGCAAAATAGGCTGGCAAGTCTAACGGGACTATCAGTCTTGCCACGGAGTCACAGATACAGTGATCCAGGAGTTCACATTTGTTACTGGCTTGGTGAAATCTAATTACAGAACAAACCATCAGTTTAGGGTGTCTGCCCTGAGTAGGGTGACCAGACAGCAAATGTGAAAAATTGAGACGGGGGTGGGGAGTAATAGGAGCCTATATAAGAAAAAGACCCAAAAATCAGGACTGTCCCTATAAATTTGAGATATCTGGTCACCCTAGCCCTGAGGCAGGCACTCACAGCTGTGAGCCATGCCAGACAGCCTGAAATAGAGATTAAAGAGTGATTAATGGGGAGACAGGTTAATACTCTCTAGTTCATTGATTGATCTTGCCTCTCACACTGACCCTGCAACTCTCTTCCCCAGTGCATGTGACTCTGGATCCAGATATGGCTCATCCTGTCTGTGAATCGGAGACATACGAGACTCTGAGACACATGGGAGGACCGGCCCAACAATCCAGAACAAGTTAAATCCTGGTGGTAATGACCTGGGTGCTGGGGGGTTCTTCAGCAGGTGCCGTTACTGGAAGGTGAGGGTGGGAGACAAGAGTGAGAGGAGACTGGGGCTTGTAGGGAACCTGTGAGCAGGAAGGGGGTCTATCACCTGAGCATGGGTACTGGCTCCTCTGGCTGAAGGGAGATTTCTGCCGCCTCCTGGCTCCTTCCCACCAACTCAGCTTGGGGGTGGGATTTTCCTGGACTGTGGGGTGGGCAAGATCTCATTGTGCAGTGTGACTGACTGGCCAGTCCCATCTCTTCACTTTTACTGCCACCTTCTCTGGGTCGCCCTTCATGGCTTGTGGTGAGTGGGAGGGGTGGGGGTGGAGAATGTGGGTCCCTTGGCAATCTGCCTGGTTAGAGAGCAGGGCTGAGGGACTCTGCCAGTAGGATTCAGAGTTTCTTTTGTTTAGATGTGTGAGGGCAGTTCAGATGATCTCAGCTGACATCAATAACACACGGAGGCGAGCTCTGTAATGCTGAGGATCCACACTCCCATTTCTCCGAACGGGGAATGAAATGCGGTGATAAGGATGCACGGTTCAACACTGAGAAATGATGGACAGCCCCAGGAACCACTATATACCTCATGTGTAGGGGCCTGCCAAATTCATGGCCATGAAAATACACGTCACGGACCATGAAATCTGGTCTGCCCCATGGTATCTGGTCTTTTGCATACTTTTACTCTATACTATAGGGTAAAAGTATACAAAATTACACAGCATTTCTCAAACTGGGGGTCACGATCCAAAAGAGGGTTGCAAGGTTATTGTAGTGGGAAGTCACATTATTGCCACCCGTACTTCTGTGCTGCTGCTGGCATTGGTGCTATCTTCAGAGGTGGGCACCCAGCCAGCAGCCACTGCTCTCAGGTCACCCAGCTCTGAAGGAAGCACAGAAGGATGGCAATACTGTGAACCCCCTACAATAGCTTTGTGACCTCCTTTTGTGTTGAGACCCCCACTTTCAGAAACGTTGAGTCTTAAGGGCTTTACATGTTTATATTCTGCCATTTTAAAATACATATTTGTTTTATTACACCACCATGAAATTTAAGATTTAAATATCTCAAACTCTGAAATTCAAGATTTAAAAAGTTTATGGAAATGGACCGTGAATTCCTATACTGGCCTCTTGGCACTGAACACTACACTGGAGATGTGAGTGCACCATACAACACTACTGACTGACATAACCATCATCTGCAGTCACATTATCTGGTCTGATGGAACCTTTCTCTGACAGGCAGTGACAACAGCAACAAGGGCTGGATTCAATATCTCGGGGTCCCTCTTAAACAATACAAAACAGAACCAGCTACAGCTTCCAGCCAGGAGTCTGGGAAAACTGAACACCACCTCTGGGTGCTTCTAAGAGGTAGTACTGCCCCATGTGCAAGCACTGAGTCCATGTATAACAAAAGAGAACTTTTATTAGAAGGGAAAAGAAACCAAGCGTTAAGTTGGGAAAACACCATAACCACGTTCTAAGCATGTGACCACAGTGTGTTGGGCAGTATCTTTTGCCTCAATTTCGCACATTGCAGTAGGAGAGTCCAATGAATGAATGTTCCTTTAACAAAGCTATGTCACTCATCTCTCCCACTGCTGCACCTCAATCACAGTTGCTGTCCTCGGTCAGTGAAGACCCAGAATTCCGAGGTACATTCGTAAAGGTTCACCTCCTCGCCCACAGAAAGTGTGGGGAGCAATGAGCTATGTCTGTGCAGTTGCTATGCACCTCTGCAACTGGCTGCTTGCCACTGCCTCTGGTCACTTGCTGCTGCTGTTGCATGTTCACTATCACTTCTGTGATGCCATGTTCTGAGGTTCCACCACTTAAGTCAGATGATTTCAGTGGGTCAGAGGGAACCTCACTGACAGTCCAACTTCTGCATTGTCCTTCATTTCACCACTCTCCCTTCATCAGGTCCAAGACATAGCTCCTAGACTGGCTATCAGGGATTCAGCTGTGGTAATGGCTAAGCAGACATGATAACTCTCAATTGAATCTAATCAGCTGGTTTTAAACCCAGGAGGAAGGATCAAATGGTGCCTAAAACTCTTTAATCAGCATCCACATCACATACAAACCTCTCCCCTTCATAGGGATTTGATATCTCTAGACCCTGCTTAGCAAGCAAGGTTCAGTTTAGGGTGACCTTTTCAATCAGGGCAGGCTAAGCACAGTTCTGCTGCCCTTTACTTGTCCAATCAGGATAACAACATTTCATTGCCCCTGCTTTCAAATACTAGAGAGATTTGTAACTCAAAACCAGCCAGAACTGATCACTTTGGCAAAGCAGCTCCCTCTGCTGTGCACCTAGGCAGAGTAGGCATCAGTGTAAATACAGTCTGCTCCTGAAGTCTTTGCCCTGTAGCTCAGTTCTAGATTAGCAGGGGAGGCTCCAGACACCAGCACGCCAAGCGCATGCTTGGGGTGGCAAGCCATGGGGGGGGCGCTCTGCCGGTCACCGTGAGGGTGGCAGGCAGGCTGCCATCGGCAGCATGCCTGCGGAGGGTCCGTTGGTCCCACGGCTTTGGCGGACCTCCCGCAGGCTGCCCCTGAATCTGCAGGACCAGGGACCTCCCACAAGCAAGCCGCCGAAGGCAGCCTGCCTGCCGTGCTTGGGGCGGCAAAATGCCTAGAGCCGCTCCTGCAGGGGAGAGCTCATTCAGACCCTATTTACATACTTATTAATGCAGCTCAGCCTCTGGATTGTGTTAAACCATCTTTGTGCCTTGAGAGGATATTTATGCTAAGCTGCCCAGAATGACCCCTTGGCCTTTTTCCTTTGTGGTTACAGTTCGTTTCAGCATGTCTGCCTAACACAAAGTATTCTTTCCAACATGCTTCACTTTGTTCCTCTCTGTGCTGACCTTCACCTGCCTCTGTGCTGCCCAATCACCCAGTAGACTCAAATCCTTGTGATCAATGAGAATTGTTCAGTAGCACTGAAACCCCATCACTTCCTTGCTTTAAAATGAAATGAGCCGAGATCAGGCATTTTGTGTAATACAGGATAACGTGTTTGGGATTCATTATCTCTGCATCTCATTGCTAAAGATGACCAATTAGCTCATACTGAAGAGATGAACAATTTGCTCATAATGATGAATTTCTTCCAGGAATTGAGCATATTTGCCTGCAATGTAAATCTGCAAATAGATCATGATTCCCTCAGATGTACTGGTTGTTGGATGAGTATCTTTTCAAATTGTTTCCCACTCTGGTTTAATTGCAAATACTCCATAGCTGAACTATCAAGTGTGTTCCTTAGTTGTACTGGGCCATGTAAGTTACATGGCATTGTTTGTTCTTGGCTGGATGATTTTGGATTTAAAATCTGGTTTAACAGATTACTCACATGGGCAACTTGGAAATTAATTTCCACAAACACCTGAGTTAGTACAGTACAATTGCTTGAGAGCAAATGATCACAAACAGGCATGAACAGGGCGAAAGAAAACCCAGGCACAAATTCAAATAATCTTTGTGGAAATTAGCTGGCATTATTCTGAGCTCTAATCATTATGGACCAGAACTTCAGCTCTAATGGCGCCCTGTTTCCTTCCCCCACTGATCACCACCCACTGTCCATGTCCTCCACAGGCCCCAGCTAGTCTGCTGGATCTGCTGACACCAGCACTACAGCTGCTCTTCAAGAAAACACGTGAGTTTAAGGAATGAAACTTTTATGAACATATGACAGGCACTGACCAGACCCAGCAGGAAACCAACAACCGTGCTGGAGGGGAGAGGGTTTGTATGACCCCAGCCCTAAAGCACTGGGGTAGGCACAATGGGGATGGAAATGGGAAGACTTCACTCTAGGGATCTGGCACCAGTAGCAGGTTTCTTCTCTCTCCCTTGCACCAGATCAGCAGGAGGCAGAGTGTCTCAACAGCACTGAGGAGAGCCAAACCCACAAAGCCAAGGGGTCATTGGCCATTGCTGTTTGCTATGCCATGAAAGGGCAGGCAAAAGGCTGGTGCCATGGGTGGGAATCAGCAGGCAGAGCTGCTGTTCCCATGGATGACCATGCTGGGGGTGGGAGATGGGCAGAGTTGCTGTTCCTGTGGTGGCTGTGCCCGGGTGGGCGGGGGTCTCACAGGGATTTTCCTGGCTAGGGGTGGGGCATGGGCAGAGCTGCTGTTCCTGTGGCCGTCCTGGGCTCTCACAGGGATTTCCGAGGCTGGGGTTGGGGAAATGGGCAGAGCTGCTGTTCCTGTGGTGGCCATGCCAAGGGTCTCACAGGGATTTCCCATGCTGCAGTCTCCAGTGGGTGATAACGTTTGAGCTCTGAGTGAAGCTTTTCCCACAGTCGGGGCAGACGTAGGGTCTCTCTCCTGTGTGGATTCTCTTGTGCTTGGTCAGGGCAGAGCTAGTGGTGAAGCTTTTCCCGCATTCGGGGCAGATGTAGGGCCTCTCTCCCGTGTGCACTCTCTGGTGAGTAGTCAGGTGAGCGAATTGGCTGTATCCCCTGCCACACTCGTCGCACCGATAGGGCTTCTCAGCCAGGTGGGTTCTCTGGTGCCTGGCCAGGTATGTGCTGGTGGAGAAGCTTTTCCCGCAGTCGGGGCAGTTAAAGCACTTCTCTGTCTGGTGCGTCCTCTGATGCTTGATGAGGAGGGAGCTGTCAGTGAAGCCTTTCCCACAGTCAGGGCAGACATAGGGCCTCTCTCCTGTGTGCGCCCTCTGATGGATTGTGAGGGATGAGCAGTCCCGGAAGCTTTCTCCACAGGCCTCGCACCGATAGGGTCTCTCGCCCGTGTGCAGACGCTGGTGCCTCGTGAGGTTGGAGCTGCTGCTGAATCGCCGCCCACACTCGGTGCAGGGGTAAGGCCTCTCGCCCGTGTGCGTTCGCTGGTGTTTAATCAGGTCCGAGTTCACATTGAAGCTCTTCCCACAGTCCCGGCACCGGTAGGGCCGCTCTCCCGTGTGCAGACGCTGGTGTGTGATGAGATGTGAGCTCTGGCTGAAGCAGCGCCCGCACTCCGGGCACTGGTAGGGTCTCTCCCCCAGATGCAGTCTCTGATGGGTGATCAGATTTGACCTCAGGCTGAAGCTTTTCCCACAGTCCTCACACGTGTTGGGTTTCTGCCCGAGGCAGAGTCCCCTGTGGATTGTAGAGTCATTGTGTTTCCCCAAATGTCCCAAAATGTGGCCAGGATTCTCCTGTCTCTCTTGGTAGCTTTCCTGCTCCTTCTCTGACCTGCCCTGACTCCCGCAGGCTTCACCCAGCTCAGGGGAAACATCCCCATCAGATCTCCCTGGTCCCGCCTCATGCAGTTCTACTTGCTCAGGACCTTCCTGCTCAGGGTTCTCCTCCTCACTCTCACTCACCGTCCCATCACCTGCTGGGACAGAGACAGAATCCAGACAGGAGTCATTCCCTGTGCCGGGGGAACAAACCAAAGTAACTGTCAAGGAGATCAGTACACCAGGAGCTGAATTCCCCTCCCACTCCTTCCTGAGAGGAGGTGGCAAATTGAACCTTCCCATCCCATCCTAACACTCTGGGGAAATGCAGCTGTTGCCAGGTGTGAATCAGGGGCAGGAAGCCATGAGTGACATCTGCCATGAGGTTATGACACTGGCTGGGGACAATCCTGACCACCCAGGAACTCAGGAGCCCTTCAAGGGAACCTGATTTTTCTTCATTTCCTGTTTTCCCCAAAGCGGTTTTAACTGATTCCTCACCTGTGCAGGTCTCCCTTGCCCTGGAGATCAGACACCGTAACTCTTCTCCTCATTCCAGATGGGAGACCACATTGCTTTTCCAAAACCAGGGTGAATGACATCTTTGTGGGATATTTATCACAGAGAATGTTCCCAGGTTTTAACCCCAGCCCATTTCAAAGCAGTGAAATACCTCTGCTGGTTCTCCAGGGTCTCAAAGTCCAGCCACTCTGCTAATGGGGAACTGGACTCCCACATCTCTGCTCAGAACACACAGCCAGACACATCATCAAAGGAGCCCCTCAAATACACAGACAGCCAGGGCCGGTGCAACCACTAGGCAAACTAGGTGGCCGCCTAGGGTGCCAAAATTTGAGGGCACCAAAAAGCAGTGCCCAAAATGTCTGGGATGCTCACCCAGTGCCGGTTAAACATGTAACCCTCTTCCTGCCGATGTGTATGGGGGCGCTGCAGCTTTGATCAACTCTGGCCGGCCAGGAAGTGATGTCATTCCTCCTCCGGCCGCTGGGGGTGCTGTGCTGCTCCCCCCTGCTGCTCTGGCTTTGCCCCAGGGCCCCCTCCTCTGCTCAGCCCCACCCTGCCCCCACTCCCCTGAGCTCTGCAGCAGGGCTGGGCCTGCACTCACCACCGGGGGGAAGTGCAGAGACCCGGCCCCAGCTGCACCACCGGGGAGTGCTGGGGGGTGGTTCCCCCCTACCCTCCAAGCCAGCTCCACCCCCCTGAGGAGGCCTTGCCACCCCCTACTCCCCTCACAGAGGCCTGGGGCACCCCCCCCACACACACACCTGGGAGCTGCGTAGTGCCCCAGAATATCTAGGGACAGCCCTAGTACCTGCCATCCTGCCCGCAGTCAGCCCCTGCTGCACCCCCTGCCCTGCCTGCAGCCAGCCCCACAACCCCTGCCCTGCCCACACTCCCTCTCTCCAGCCAGCCCCACACCCCCTGCCCTGCCCACAGTCAGCCCCACACCCCCTGCCCTGCCCACAGTCAGCCCCACACCCCGTCTCCAGCCAGCCCCTGCTGCACCCCCCTGCCTGAAGCCAGGCCCACACCCTGTCTCCAGCCAACCCCTACCGCGCTCCCCTGCTCAAAGCCAGCCAGCCCCACACCCATCTCCAGCCAGCCCCTGCTGCCCCCTCACCCGAAGCCAGCTAGCCCCACACCCTCTGTCTCCATCCAACCCCTGCCGCAACCCCGTGCCCAAAGCCAGCCAGCCCCACACCCTGTCAGGTTATTCATTTATTTTCATTAAATATGTAGACTAAATAATGAAATTAATAAATATTCAAGCTGAATGTGCAGTAATTCTAATGAATGATGCCACATTATGCAGTATTCATTTTTGAAAGTTTATAATAAGTGATGCTGGGGGAGGGGGGAGGAGGCACAAGGTGGAAGTTTTGCCTAGGGCGCAAAATATCCTTGCATCGGCCCTGCAGACAGCACATCTGGATCTCAGAAAGACGAGACCTAACCCAGGACGGAGCTGCATGGATCTGCTTCTCACTGCCAGAGCTGAGCCCAGTGAGAGTGTGAGGAGCAGAGGGAATCTTGGGGCCCATGAGTACAAGTGCAGGCCTCAGTACCATGATAATGAGAGGGTTTTGTCAGAGGATGCAGCAGGGCAGGGGAGTGAGATTTCAAGAAACTGCATTTTGGGGAATGAATGAACCTAGCAAGTCAGGTTCAGCAGCCACAATAGAAACCATAACTGGAAACAATAATGAGAGGAAGCACTAAAATCCCCAGGCTCTGTGCATGCTGGAGAAAATTACCCTCTAAATAGTATTAATTATGCGTATAGGGCCCTACTGTGCTAGGCACACTCACCTACACGCAGCTAGGCACCGCGTACACACACGCACACAACCAGGCACTGCGTATACCCATACACAGAGCTAGGCATTATGTGCACACGCACACACACACACACATGAAGCTAGGCACTGTGTACAAACACACACACACACAGTCCCTTGCCCTGAAGCGCTTACCATGGCAAAGGTCAGTTTTAAGGGGGACAATGGAGTGGCTTTGTGTAGTTTACAGTGAGCTCCTCTCATGCTCAGAGGATGGCGGGAGTGGGTGGGGGCAGGAAACTTGAGGGCAGTGCAGATGGGCAACATGGCTGATATAGCTGGCAGAGCAGATGGTGGGTAGGGCAGGGCGAGCCTGTGAAAGGCCTTAAAAGTGACACAAGTCATTTATATTTGATGCATTGAAGGGAGGCCCCAGGAGGATGGGGGGGGGGGGTCGAGGGGAGTTACCATGGTGACAGCACAAGCCGGAAGATGATCTTTGTATCAGCTTTCTGAATGGATGTAACGGGCCCAGGATGGCGTTTGAAATGGCCAGAAGGCCACGAACCTCAGGGACATGGCAGCTGAATTGAGGCAGTGCAAGTGTTCCCAAACCGACTCAGCAGGGCTGGTGCCAACACTTTGGGTCATTTCAATACAATCAGCCTAATTACAAACCATTTAAGTTTCTAATGCAGACAAAGCTGCAGGCTCAGGGAGGGGAGGGGATGTTGGCAATAGAGTTGTTATTATTCATAGTCAGGTCATGCTCAGAGACCTCAAGCAGGATTGGGGCCCCACTGTGCTCACTACTCCACAAACACAGCCAGAGACACGACCCCTGCCCTGAGGAGCTGCTCAAGAGTCCAGTTTAAAGCCTGTCTGCTCTGGGGAATTTCAAACTTGCTTTCAGCAGGGATGAGCAACACAGCTCTAAAACCAGCTGCTGCTGAGCCCTCTGCACCAACATGCCAGTGGAGCACCCTGATACAAGAGATTTTTCAGCTGCTCTGTTCTATGTAAGGAATACAGCACTAAGGCTTCTACACTACCACCACTAGCTGAAGTGGGGAGAGATCAAAATTAAACTTGTTTAAAATATTAAAAAACAGAGTGGTGACAGTGAATCATGGTGTTAGAGTATACTTAGATGTTTATAATTACGGAGGTTTAATAATTAATAAAGATAGTTTTAGGTGGTTATGGCTAGCAATAACAAAATGGTGGTCACAAGCAGTCACAGAGAAATCCAAAATGGAGGTCTGGGAGAGATTTGGCCAATAGCAAGCAGGCAGGCAGGCTGAGCAGAATAAAGGTAACTCCAAAAGCAGAAGGGAGTGGTCAGTCAGACAAGAGGTAAATCTTCAAGCAGGTCAGCCAAAAAAGGCACAAGTTTTCAATCCGGTTTGATTGACAGATAGCTTAGCACCCATGACTGGTTCATGCAAAGGAAAAGACCAACCAGAGAAGGCTAGAATCCGTACTTAAGGCAGAAAACTGGCAGATTTCACTCAGTATGAGGCAAGTGGAAGGTACTAATATGTGAGTGAACAGAAGGAAAATCAAGAATAAGAAGAAAAGAGTTAAAATCACTTAAGAAAAGATGAGCAGTAGCTACACCAAGAACAGTAATAGAGCAGAAGGAGCTGTCAGAGGGAAAAGAAGACAACAGAGAATGTAAGCAGGATAATTCTTCTATAAAGAATAATTAAACTGTGTGAATGTGTATGCATAGGGTAATAAAACAGGATGTTTGTTATGATTTAAATGTGTAAGGATTTGCTATCAGCAGTCTGTGTGTGTCTGGCCATCACATGTGGAACATAACCACTTGAAGCTATTTTCAGTTGTACGGTATTGCAATTTTGAATACTTTGATGTGTATCTATGCTAATAGAGTTTATGCCTTGTTAAGAAAATTTATGGATTCTTTATTCTTTTAACAAATTTGTATTAAGGAATATTGTGCTAAATAAAGAATATTTTTGTCTTCAAAGAATACTACCTGAGTGTCAATCCTTTGAGAGGAAGCCTGTATCTGCTTCCAACGGTCAACAGAGCTAATCTGTTCTGGGAGTCCTCCAAAGTTTGGAGAGAAACCCCTTGGTAAAACCCTGGCAATGCTCTAAGGTAGGCCATCCCCTTTTACCTACCAAAACAGATAAATTAACAGAATTATTGGGGTAGGCAGGCCATTATGGGGTGCCTCTAATTTTGGAGCTAACAGCCTCACATAGACACAAGACAATGAGTGAGTGAGTGTAACTAAAATTGTAAGGAGGGCTCTGGGTTTCCAGACTAAAACAATCAGATGTTTTAACTCCAATAAAGATAAACTAACAAACTGATGCTCCAGCTGCATTTACTCGCACAGTATTTTGGAAAAAGCAAACTTGCAGTGAGAGAGGAATGGGAGATCAGACAGTTAAATGGACAGTGTCAGCTTAAATAACACTCCTGTCTGAAAATCTCTCACCTGCTGCAGGTGACACCTAATGTCAGTGTCAATAAAGGGTTTAGAGAGCTTTTTCTATTTCACCCTGTCTGGTTTGTGCTAGTGCCAGCACTTGGCATGGAAGTTTCGCTATCTCTCCTGTAGTGTTAGATGCCCACAAACAACAGGGGAGAAACTGCCAAACAGTTATGGGGGAGAGAAGAGCCTTCTGGTTTAAAAATGGAAATACAAGGTTGTACAACCACAAAAGCTGGCTGCAGGATTCTAGGCAAGGGGCAGCGCCTGAAACTACATGTAACTCATTGTTTGGAAATGGACTTGAGTCCAGGCTGACAGGCCCCAGGGAAATGCCACAGAGATTTCAGAGTTTGTTTAACCACTTCCTCACCTGCCCATGAGCATCCTGGACTCTTCCTTTCCTCAGCACCCTGAAGATTTGGGACCCACAGCTGTTCCCCTTGTTCCATCTGGAGACCACGCTAGGTTTCGAGAATCTAAAATCCTACAAAGGGGGAAAGAAACCAGACAAGATCAAGGTGAATTAAGTAGCCATGCAATATTTATTACTAAGAACATTTCACGATTTTAAGCCAGCTCCTTCCTGCACTGAAGACAGGTGGGATCCAAATGGATCAGAACATGTTTGTGGAGGCTATTTGGGGAGCCAGATATCTAGGGAATGTGTTACATCTCTGGTAGGAGCCTTGTGTCTCAAAGCACCCACTCTTCTGCAGGAATGCACACAGCTGTCTGTTCCATGTCCCCCTCGAGCCACCAGCTCACATCAAGGCAGCCTGGCTCAGGTGTGACTTTCATCTGCTCTGTTTAGGGCTGAGTTAACATTTGCTCAGGGGGGAGTTTACCCGAAGACATTTCATGAACCAGGCTTGGAGTCTGCAATCACTCATACACATGCTTAACTTTGAACCCACTGAGGATTTAGTATTTCCAGGAGAAGGGCCTATGTCAGAGTTGCCAATTCTCACACTGTGACTCACAGGATAGCTCACATTTTTCTTAAAGCTCGACCCCACCTCCTGGACTCAAGTGATCTGGTCAGAATCTTATTTATTTTGGTGAAAACCAAGTTTCTAGCCATTGTGGCTGCCGAGAAAAGCTTAAAAACACAAAGTGGTACAGAATCCAGAGGGCAAAGAGAAAAGAAGCAGAATTTCAGTTTTTCCAAAAAACCTCATGATTTGTAAGCCAATCTCCTGATTTGGGTGGACCGAGTCATGATTTTTCAACTGCTGGGGCTGGCAATACTGTTTTCTGGCCCTTTTTTTGTTGTTATTAACACTGACATATTTGTCAGCCCTTTGTCTGCAAAGAGACAATTTCTGCCTTATGCTGAAATAGAAATAAAATTTAGAAAACATGAGTAAACCTCAGTGCTGGGTTAGAGTCGGGCCTGCTAGGGTATTTTTCAGAAGCAATATCAGACCCTTTGCAGTACAGCTCCCTGACAGCTTCTTAGCCCATGGGGGGCTGCCTCTGCTTTGCCCTTCCTGTAGGGGGCTTGACATCTACCTCCAGCTGCTCTGCTACAGGAATGGTTATTACTGTCCCAGTGTTAAGGACTTTCTCCTCCTTGAGATCCTTTCCAGCCGGGAACCCGAAGCCCCGAACAGACCTCGCTAGGTTCGCAGGGCTGGTGCCTCTGACGTCCCTCACCCTATTGCTCCTGCTGGCCCTGCCAGTCTCTCCCCCGTCTTCCCCCTGCTCTCTCCCCTGAGGCTGGGAGACTCGGTCCATGGCCCGGCCCGGCCCGGCCCGGGGCGTTCGCTCTCCCGGAGCTGGCTCGGCTCCTGCAGGCGCTCAGGGGAGCAGAGGGGGTGGGGGTCAGGGAGGCAGCAGCTCTGGGAAGCGCAGATCCCCGCCCCCCAGGAGCAGAGCTGGGGCGAGGACGGGCCGCTGGTGCAGAGTCACTTTCCTGCCCGGCCCCCGCCCTTCCCCCGGGTCTCTCCCCTCACCTGCAGGCTCCGGCTCAGGGGCTGGTGTCGGCAGAACCCGAGGCTGCCTCCTGCCCTCGCAGAAAGCCACAGACCCGGAGCGCTGCAGCCCGGGCTGCTGATACAGGGCACAGGAAGGGGCTGGAATAGCTGCGCGCGGTAGCTGCTGGGTGCTGGGGGGAGGAAGGGGACAGCGAAGCACGGGAGAGCGGAACCTGTGCAGATCTGGCCCGTGCTCAAACCTGTTACCAGCTGCTGCAGCCTCCACCGTGAGCCGGGAAGCTGGGTTGAGCCGCTGCTGCTCGCCTGCGGGGTCTGTGTGGGGAGAGCCCTTCCCTAGCGCCCCTCTGTGCCGGGGGGGTGGATGGGTGGGACGGAAAATATCTGTCTTCTGATTCAACATCCCCATCTGTGCAGTGTGAGAAATCTCCCAACACACTTGGGGGGGGGGGGGTGTAATCCCCCTGCCCTCCAGCTACCGGGATGGTAGTGGGAGAGAATGTTTGGGAAGAAGAAAACAAACCAAACTGTCTTTGTTTTTAGGAAGGAAACGCTCCGCAGTGTTCTTAGGCCTCCCACATGGCCCCAGAGAAGCACAAAAGAGCACAGGCCCGAGTCTTCTTCCTCTTTCATAGATCCAGAAGGGACCATAAGATCATCTTGTCTGTGTATCACATACCAATTCCTTTTACCCAGTCATCCAAGGCAAGTCACCTGTGTTTGACGAACACATCCTCCAGGAAGGCAGTTGGGAAGGATTTGAAGATGGCCAGAGATGGAGACTCCTCTTCAGGGCACCTTTAAAGAAAGGCCATTAAAAAGCATTCCACCCAAGTCTCCAACTTTAGACTTTGTCATTTTATTGCTATTTCTTCCATATTGGAAAAAAAAATCTCAATCGCTCTTAATTTTTTTTTCAAATCAATATTGATCTCCAGTTCTGCCACTTTTCTCTCTAGCAAACGCTTATATAAAATCCATTAAGCTTCCCCTGTCTCTCAAATTCTGGAACATTTATCTATACCCCACCCCACATTTTTGCCCCTTTATTGAATATTTCTATGAAATCCCTTCAGATTTTTGCCTTTGCTTATTGTCAAATATTCTATAAAACATCTCTAATTTTACCACTTTCCAAATAATCAAGTATTGATCTAAATCCCTTAGATTTTCACTTTTTTCAGTTTAATTATTGAGTATTGCTATTAAATCATCTCAGATTTCAGGCTTTCCATGTAATTATCAAATACTAATATAAAATCCTCTCAAATTTGTATTGTTTCTCCATGCTTAATTGTGCCAACATCCCCTTTTTTTGGAGGGAAACTTATCCTGATCCATTCAGGGCCTGCTCGGCAGAGGGTTTAAAAGACCGATTGATAAATTTCCCCATCATGTTTGAGCAAATTGTTTCCTTTGTTTATGTCCATTAAAAATCAACACATTTGCTGATTAAAGTGACTGCCCCATATTTTATAGCTCCTTTAAAGTCATCTTTATAAATCAGGGAACTTTAATCCTATAGTCCAGAATTTTCCCAGGAGCTCGGTTTCTATTTTGACACTGAAAGAAGTGGCCAGCTTTCCAAAACAGCTCAGCACATTGTGTGCAAATTCAGAGCTGAGCACTTTGAAAATCTGGCCCTGAGCTCTGTTGGGAGTTTGGCCAAGAAAGTTCTGATTTCCTGTCAGGATTATCTTGAGTAGGCCTATTGCTCAGTGGGGGAGGGGGAGACAATAACAGAAAATGTGGCAATGGCTAAGATGTTTAATGACTTCTTTGTTTCGGTTTTAACCAAGGAGGTTGGTGGCGATTGGACAGCTGACATAGTAAATGCCAATGAAAATGAGGTAGGATCAGAGTTTAAAATAGGGAAAGAACAAGTCAAAAATTACTTAGACAAGTTAGATGTCTTCAAATCACTAGGGCCTGATGAAATGCATCCTAGAATACTCAAGGAGCTAAATGAGATATCTGAGCCATTAGCGATTATCTCTGAAAAGTCATAGAAGATGGGAGACATTCCAGAAGACTGGAAAGAGCAAATATAGTGCCCATCTATAAAAAAGGAAATAAGAACAACCGTGAGATTTACAGATCAGTCGGCTTAACTTCTGTACCCGGAAAGATAATGGAGCAAATAATTAAGAAATCAGTTTGCAAACACCTAGAAGATTATGAGGTGATAAGTAACAGTCAGCATGGATTTGTCAAGAACAAATCATGTCAAACCAACCTGATAGCTTTCCTTGACAGGGTAACAAGCCTTGTGGATAGGGGGGAAGTGGTAGATGTGGTATATCTTGACTTTAGTAAGGCTTTTGATACTGTCTCATATGACCTTCTCATAAACAAACAAGCAAAATAAAACCTAGATGGAGCTACTATAAGGTGGGTGCATAACTGGTTGGAAAATCGTTCCCAGAGAGTAGTTACCAGTGGTTCACAGTCATGCTGGAAGGGAATAACCGTTCTGAGTCCGATTCTGTTCAATATCTTCATCAATGATTTAGATAATGGCATAGACAGTACACTTACAAAGTTTGCGGATGATACCAAGCTGGGAGGGGTTGCAAGTGCTTTGGAGGATAGGATTACAATTCAAAATGACCTGGACAAACTGGAGAAATGGTCTGAAGTAAATAGGATGAAATTCAATAAGGACAAATGCAAAATACTCCATTTAGGAAAGAACGTTCAGTTGCACGCATACAAAATAGGGAATGACTTCCTAGAAAGGAGTACTGCAGAAATGGATGTGGGGGCCATAGTGGATCACAAGCTAAATATGAGTCAACAGTGTAACAGTGTTGCAAAAAATAAAATATTCTGCGATGTATTAGCAGGAGTGTTGTAAACAAGACACAAGAAGTAATTCTGCTCTACGCCATGCTGATTACGCCTCAGCTGGAGTATTGTGTCCAGTTCTGGGCACTTCATTTCAGGAAAGATGTGGACAAATTGGAGAAAGTCCAGAAAAGAGCAACAAAAAATGATTAAAGAAAACATGACCTATGAGGGAAGACTGAAAAAACTGGGTTTCTTTAATTTGGAGAAGAGAAGACTGAGAGGGGACATGAAAACAGTTTTCAGTATAAAAAGTTGTGACAAGGAGGAAGGAGAAAAATTGTTCTTCTTAATCTCTGAGGATAGGACAAGAAGCAATAGACTTAAATTGTAGCAAGTTGTAGGTCTGACATTAGGAAAAACTTCCTAACTGTCAGGGTGGTTAAGCACTGGAATAATTTGCCTAGGGATGTTGTGGAGTCTCCATTGTTGGTGATTTTTAAGAGCAGGTTGGACAAACACCTGGTCTAGCTAATACTTAGTCCTGCCTTGAGCGCAGGGGACTGGACTAGATGACCTCTCAGGGTCCCTTCCAGTTCTATGATCCTATGATCCATGTAAGTGGATTGCCATGGAATTCATTGCCATGTGAATTACAGTGCTGTGTGCCCTTATGACTCAAGCGAATGCTGATTAGACACAAAACCATAACCCCACCAGGGAAATTACCGGGTTAGCACAAAGACTATGGGGTAGATTCAACAGGGGCATGGACACTGAGCTAAATCCAACATTTAGGTGCCACTGACATTTCCAAACCAACGCTCAGCTGCCACCTAACGCTGTAGGTGCCGAACCTCGCAAGGGCAGCAGGTTTGTATAATTTTTGACAGTGCCTAGTACAGGTACGGGTCCAAGTTTCATGTCCTCCCTCCTCCCCCCACACCTGCCTTGTAAGCTGAGCTATATTTTTTTAAATAATGTAAAAATAGACTGGAAACAATAAGTGTTTACACTTTCCCTCTATTGCACAATATCACTATTGTAAGAAAAAAATATGTAAGTGAATATCAACTTTATTAATACTCTTTTGAATACAGAAACAACCCAGCACTCTTGGATCAATAACCCTCAAAAGCAAATACTTTCTAAAATTAAAACAAAATGTAGCCCCTTCTTTTGTGATATTCGTCAGGAGGCAGCCAACACTTTTCATCCTTGTTTGGTGGGGGATGGGGCTGCTCCTTGCCCAGCCTGCGGCAGGAGTGGTGACTGCTGATGGGGGGGGGGGAGGGCAGGGTATCATGACACTCCCCAAGCCCCAGCTGCTCAGGTGCAGGAAACCCCCCCATCTCCCTTCTGGTGGGTGCCGGGGGCGGGGGAGTGGGTGGAGCTGCCATCACGTGAGCACCTCCTCCCCTGCTGCTGCCCCTCACCGTAGCCTCACTGGGGTTGGGGGATGGGGCTGCCCCTTGCCAAGCGTGGGGTAGGAATGGTGACTGCGGGTGGGGGGGGGGCAGGGTATCATGAGTTCGACACTCACCCAAGCCCCAGCTGCTCAGGTCCGGACTCCAGGAAGCCCCCTCAGAGTCGGAGTTGTCTCCTGGTGGGTGTCAGGGGGTGGGGCATCATATGTGCCCCTCCTCCCTCTGCAGGCTCAGCAGCCTTGTAGCCAGCAGCGGCCAGTGAGGGAGCACAGTGTAGAGTGGCAGGGCAGCTGCCTGCTGCCCAGGATGCAGACAGGGACACCTGGGAGAAGGACGTGGGGGCAGGGCCAGGGGATGCTATGGGGGAGGCATGTGGGGGCGGTAGGTGGGGCAGTGGGAGAGACCTGGCCCCGAACATTGGTGGAGTGGGGCCCCTGGGCCCCAAATATTGCTGGAGCATGGGCACCATGGGCCCATATAACTCGCTATCCCTGGAAACTGGTTCAGTTCTTACAATTAAAATTTCCTCCACACCTGTGTTTCTGCCTCTTGGCCATGTGCACTGATGCCTCCTGCTGGGCACCTGGATGTTACCACCTGTGTTGGCCAAGCACTCCCATTCGCGAGGTCTCATCTGGTTGGTGTGCTGAGAGGCTGCCTTACTCCACATGAACCGAGGGGCAGGGAGCAGGCCTTGCCTCATAACTTTTAGCCCTGTGGCTGGGGTACTCACTTGGGGTGTGGAAGACCCTCGGGTCAAGTCCCCCATCTGCCTGCTGAGGAGAAGGAATGAGAAGAGGGAAATGTTACTTCTCAGATGGGTGCGTGAGCCATTGGGCTGAGGGCTAGTCTGATGTGAGGCTTCCTGACTTGCGCCTAGTGAAATGTGCATACCTAAATAGTCACTGGATCACAGAGGTGGTGAGGGTAAGTCTATAACCCCATGGGCAGTGCACTTGCCCGAGGCAGTGCAGACTCAGAATCCAGTTTCCCCCGCATCAATTATTCAAAGTAGAACAGTTCCAACAAGAGAAATTGAAGTAGCCTTACATTAGACTATCCCATCGTTCCAAATATGTCTCTACTCTAGTGGCACAGCTACATGCTACGGTTGTGCTGCTGGAGCACCACAGCGTACATGCTTCCTACATCAAAGGACAGGGTTTTTCTATCAATTCAGGTAATCCACCTCTGAAAAGTGGTGTCTAGGCTAATGAAAGAAGTCTCCTGTCAACCCAGCTGCATCGACATCAGGTCTTAGGTCAACTACACTATGGCCTTCAGGGCATGAGATTTTTCCAGTGGGTTACTCCTGATATTTACATACCAGGTGTATAAGAGAGGAATCAAGTCCAAATCTTTTAGTGACCTGATCTCTTTTGCAAAGGATAAATTGAAACCCTGTAAATGGAAAATCAAACAGACCCAGCACAGAGCATCCCGGCCCGTTAAATGAAGGAGAAAAAGAATTTGAAGTGGGCTGGTATAAAAGGCGACTTTGAAAAATTACCAGCTACCTCCTCTTCTGCAGTTAAACCTGAGTTAAGAAGGATTTATAAGCCATTGACGCCATCTCCTGGACGCGGGCAGAAACGGCTCAGCAATTGAAGAAGCAGAAATTTGAGACCAGTCAGCCCCGCCCGCTCCCATCCCCTCCAGAATCAGGAGCAGAACGTCTGCACTAAAATGCCAGAGGGGCTTCCAGCTACGTCGTTCTGGGGTGTTAAAACATCTAAACCCTGAAAGTTAAACTATAACTTCCCTAGCCCCAGGAGCAGCCCAGACAGCTTGGGCGACAGAGGGATTCTTTGGTTGCCCTAGCTGCCGCCTCCTGGGGAAGGGGCAGGGCCGGTGCTACCATTTAGGCAGCCTAGGCAATCACCTAGGGTGCCAGAATAAATGATGGGCTCCGTTTTGCCGGAGGGGGCGGCAGGCGGCTCCGATGGAGCTGCCGCAGTGGTGCCTGCGGAGGGTCCGGTGCTCCGCGGCTCCGGTGGAGCTGCTGCAGTCTTGCCTGCGGATGATCGTCTGCTCGTGCGGCTCCTGTGGACCGCCCGCAGGCATCACTGCGGCAGCTCCACCAGAGCCACGGGACCAGTGCGCGGGGCGGCGAAATTGCCGTCTGCCTAGGGTGCTCAAACCCCTAGCGCTGGTCCTGGGAAGGGGAGTACCTACCAGGCGTGGCAGATTTGTAGAAATGCTGGTGGTGCCCACCCGCCCCCCCAAAAAAAAAACACCCCCTCACCTGCCTAAGGCTCTGGGAGGGAGTTTGGGTGGGGGAAGGAGGTCTGGAGTTCAGGCTCTGGGCTGGGGCAGGGAATTGGGGTGCAGTGGGAGTGAGAGTTTGGGATCTGGGAAGGAGTTTGGATGAGGGTGGGGGTCTGGGATACAGGCCATGGTATGGAGTTTGGGTGCAGGAGGAGGGCTCTGTGCTTGGGCAGTGGGTAGGGGTGCAGGAGGGGGTAGGGTGCAGGCTCTGGGTTGGATTTTGGGTACAGGCTCTGGGCTGGGGCATGGGGTGGGGGTACAGAAGTGGGTGAGGCAGTGCAGGCTCTGGGAGAGAGTTTGCAGGCAGGAGAGGGTGTGTGAGGAACGGGTGCAGGTGCAGGCTCTGGGTTAGTTTGTGGATGGGATGGGGGGTCCAGAGGGTTGGGGTGCAGGAGTGAGGGCTGTGGAGGTAGGGCTGGGGATGAGGGGTTCATGTTGCAGGAGGGGGCTCAGGGCTAGGGCAGAGAATTGGAGTGCAGGTGGGTGGGGGCTCTGGCTGGAGGTGCGGGCTCTGGCGTGGGGCAGGGCTGGGGATTGGCTCCTTTTGTGTGTTGCACCGGGCATCACTCTGACAAACCCGAATTTCCTTCTTGTGCGATTGGTGTGTGTAAAATCCTCCTCTATAGGTAACCAGACGTCCAAGTTGGGACAGTTCCCTAAAGGGACGCTGGCTCATTTTATGCATTTTAGGAAGGGTCCAGACTCTTGTAAACTTCTGGAAAAATGGTCTAGGTTAACTGAGGGCAATCCCAAAACTCAGTGGCCACTATTAGGATCTTGGGACAAAGAGCGAGTGGACATCTGTCACAGACTCACAGATTGTGCCCACTCTTGGCCCTGTGCGGTCCATGGGGGGTGCCCCTTTCAGTGAGACAGCCCTTCTCGGGGGTCCACTCTCTCTCGGGGTCAGGCCCCTCCACCTCCTGGAGCTGCACCTCTCTGAGCCTTAGCACTTCTGTCTCTGCCGTGGGCCCCTTCCGGGAGTCTGCACACTCTGGACCCCCTGGGCGTCTTCATCCCCGAAGGGGCTGATGCAACCCTGTTCTCTGGACCGGAGTGACTCTCAACCAGCATAAAACAGGAGGGTTTATTGAGAGTTGAACACAGCACAGGAAACTCTCAGGGCCTCAGGCCTGGCCTCTCACAATAACAGCACATCCCAGTCTCCCTGCATCCAGCTGGGCTCTGCCTGCTTCCCCTCGCCAGCCCCTGAGCCCCCCTGCTTCCCAGCTGAGCTCTGATATCCCCGGCCTCAAGCCCTGCATCTGTCCATTGTCTTCTCTCCAGGTAAACAGCGTTGCAAACAGGAAGGCCTGGGTCTCCTCTCCTCGCAGCTCTCCTCTGGCTGGAACCGGCTGGTCAGGTCACCAGGGTCCTCTCTCTGCAGCCCTTTGTCCTCCCACTGGACAGAACTGGTTGTGCCTCCTGAGCTGGGGTCCCGAGTCCCTCTCCGGCCCTCTGTAACAACAAACTCCCTCTCCTCTCATATCGTTAAACCAGTAACACCCAGGGACATTGAGTCCCACCGCCTGTGCATGCAAACCCTGAAAAACACAGAAAACCCCAAGAAAACCCCCCACTTCGTCACAGCATCTTAAAAGACAAACTCGGCCAACCTAAAACTAAATTGACCAAAGGTAAGGTTGATTGTTTCATGCAGTGGTAGGAAGAGGCAAATTGTAGGTGGACAGAATCAAAACTCGCCTCTCTCAAAGAGTCAAATGATAAGTTAAAAGTTTTATTGGAAGCCTCCTCTCCAACAACCACACCAAGTGTTCACCTTTAGCTCGTTCTCCGAGAAGACTCAGATCGATATCAACCCCCTTCATACTTCCATCTCATTGTGGAAGAGGATGAAGAAAGCCCCTTGTTAAATTCTGGGGCCGACGCAGTAATTTGCTTGGCAGCCTTGCATCAGATCAATAGGCGGTCACCAACCTCCCCAATTCAGGAACAACTCTCAGAGGTCACCAGTTCAGGCGAGTCCAGCTCATCCAATACCGCCCAGATCCATTCCTCTGGTACCGCTCAGACATGTTTTTTTTAAAAAAAACCCATTCCTCTGAAACCCTCCAGTCTGCCTAACTCCTCTGCTTTCCCTCATACATACGAAGAGAGCCAGAGGGCCGGTCTACACTACGGGGGAAAATCAATCTCAGATACTCAACTTTAGCTACGTGAATAACGTAGCTGAAGTCGAAGTATCTAAGATCAAATTACTCACCATCCTCACGGCGTGGGATCGATGTCCGCGGCTCCCCATGTTGACTCCGCAACTCCGTTCGGGTTGGTGGAGTTCCAGAATCGATATAAGTGTGGTTGGGGATCAATATATCGCGTCTAGATGAGACGCGATATATCGATCCCCGAGCAATCGATTGCTACCCGCCTATACGGCGGGTAGTGATGACGTAGCCTAAATAATGATAGGGTCCATCGCTTGTGCTCTGGCTCTACAGCTGTCCAACAAGAAGGTCCCACTTAGAGCTATAAACCCTGAACTCTACAGAGCTCCATTCAATTGTAAAAGGCTTTCCGAAGCCCCTGGAAAATCCTACCAAATTTGCAGAGGAATTTTTGTTAGTGTGGGACACGTATGAACCCTCTGAGGGAGACCTCCGGCAGCTGTGCAAGCTACTTGCTGCCCCTAGTGAGCATGGAAAATGACCAGGGGCGGTTCTAGGCATTTTGCTGCCCCAAGCACGGCATTGTCTGCGGGAGGTCCCCAGGTCTGCAGATTTGGCTGCAGCCTGTGGAAGGTCCGCTAAAGCCGCGGGACCAGCGGACCCTCCGCAGGCACGCCGCCAAAGGCAGCCTGCCTGCCGCCTGCGCGGTGACCGGCAAAGCACCCCTCGTAGCTTGCCGCCCCAAGCACGTGCTTGGCGTGCTGGTGCCTGGATCCACCCCTAAAAATTGCTCACTGCCTGTCCTGACACTGAATACCGAAAAAGGTGTAAGGACAGAGCTAAACACCTACCTAAGGCCGTCCCTCAAGTATGGACTCCTAAGACCAACTGGACGGTCATAATGTTGTGAATAGCAACAGGGAGAAAGGCAAGCGACTATCGCACCCAGCTGAGTGATGTTTTTCTGCAACATTCTGGTATACAGCAACTGGATGAAAATGGACAGGGCGCCCTGGCTCATGCGGTTGTTAATGGTCTCCTACCTGCTACTGGCAGTATGCTAAAGCGAATAAGTGTTGGGTGGGAAACAAATCGCAAACAGTGGCAGAGCACTGCCATCACACTCTAAAAGGAAAGGAGGAGCAGTCCTCCCAAAAGTTAATGGCCCTGCAAATACAGCATTATTCAGGACAGGGCTAACAGTATCGGCAACGGGGAAGGTTCTAAGGATGGGGACTCAGTTGAGGGAAGGGCCGTGGAACTGGATTTTTGGGATGTTTGTAATTACTGTAAGCAGCCCGGACATTGGAAGAATGAGTATTTGCGCTGGCCTAATAGCTCTGTAGACAACCACCTAGAACTCCTGTCAGCACAGCCAGTCAGTCCTCAGCCTTACTTTGTCCCACAGCAGTGACGGGATGCTGGGGAACCTCAGGCAATTTTAGCTCCTTTACTACCTCTCACGCCCACAGGTGAGTGTGTTTTGACTATCAATGATCTTTCTCTCCCTTTTCTTGTTGATAAAGGAGCTTTGCTCTCTGCAGTTCATACTACCGACCTGCCTGCAATTCCACGCTCTGGAAAAAAATGTGTCTGCTATGGGCATTATGAGAGTCCCAACTTTACGGGACTCAAAACCTCTATCGGTCCAGGCTGGGCCCCTTTCCGTGGATCATGCATTCCTTCTCTCTGAGTCTACTCCGGTAAACCATTTGGTCGGGATCTTTTATGTAAACTTGGCTATAGCATCTACTGTACCAGCTACTGTTCCCCGGATGGTGTCTACTTAGAAAACTCCCAGTCCTCGCTGAATGATTCTGTGGCCTCCCTGCTGTCTGAAAAGGCCCTTTCCACTCCGGTCCCCTGTTGCTCATTGATCCCATCCCTTGAACATGCAATGTTGTAGGTCCCATCCTCTTTTTGGCCAACCCACCCATCTGAACGGGGCGTCTTAAATACTGACCCCGTCTGCATTACAATTAACTCATCCAACCCCCTGCATCGCCTGTCTCAATATCCTTTAAATCCCAAAGCAGAGGCTGGCATTACTCCGGTCATGACCGCCGTATGGAAACAGGGCATTATTGTCCCCTGCTCCAGCCCTTTAACAGCCCTATCCTCCCAGTTCAAAAAGCTGATGGTAAGTTGTGGTGGTTTGTTCAGGATCTTAGCACCATTAACCTCATTGTCATACCCACTTTTCCTGTTGTCCTTAACCCAGCAACGATTCTGGCTTCTATCTCACCAGGTGTAACTCACTTTACTGTTGTTGTGCTCTGCTGTCTTTTCTGTCCCGGTTCACCCTGACTCTCACTATGTTTTTGCTTTTTCTTACAAGGAGCAGCAGCACACATGGACCACGATACCCTCAAGGGTATACTGAAATCCCATCTTACTTTTCCCAAGCATTAGGCCGAGATCTTGCTAACCTTGTTTTCCTGCCTGGGTCCACACTAGTCTAATATGTAGAAGATCTACTCCTCTTTTCCCCTTCATTGTCTGCCTCAGAAACTGATTCTCTAGAGCTCCTTGCTGCCCTAGCAAACAAAGATCACAAGGATTCTCGCTCTAAGCTATAGCTCTATCAATCCTCTGTCACATACCTTGGCTTTCTCCTCTCCCAGAGTTCCCATACACTTTCTCCTGCCCACGTCCAAGCTATGCCTCTCTTTCCCCGATCCCACTCCTACGCGAGGTCCCAAAGCTTTTGGGCATATATGGATTTTGCAGATAATGAATTCCCCAATGTGCTTCCCTTGCAAAACTTCTCTAGGAAATCACGCGAGTCTCTGTGACTGACCCCATGCCATGGCTCCCTGAGGCCGACTCTGCCTTTGTTTCCCTCAAACAAGGTTTGGCTTCTGCTCCCGCCTTAGGGCTGTCTGACTGTTGTAACTCTTTGACCCTTTTCTGCCACCAAAAATCTGGGTGTGGAGTTAGAGTGCTTGTCAGCTGCACGGAAACAAGAAGCACTCCATGGCTTACTTCTCTGCCACTTTGGATCCTGTTGCCCAAGGCGTAACTCCACCAGAGAGGTCCTTTGGGGCCATCTGCCTGTCCCAAGTCAGGGATAAAGGAGGAGGGTGGGCGTGGGGCTAGCAACTCCACCTCGTAAAAAATCAACATGCTACAGAAACGCCAACAATAGAGACAACAGAGACTTTTACCCTGGAAAAAGAACGGTCTTCAACTCGAAGATGCATGACGCTGGGTGGTAAAAGCCGTGAGGAAGCCACTAAGCCGATTACCCTTCTTGCAACCAGGAGGATTGCTTTTACCCAGATTCTGGTGTGGGCTTGCAAAGACTGTAATTTGCAATTTCCACTTACTGATATCCAGGCTGGGGGTGGCATCCAATGTGAAAGGTGCCTACTGGTGGAATCTCTCAGGCAGCAGGTGGGAGAGCTACAGGAGGAGGTGGCCTGGCTGAGGAACATCTATGTCCATGAGCAATTCCTGGACAGTATCCATGTGGAGACAGCTGATGGTGCTGTCCCAGTTGACGGGACTACTGACACTGCAGTGGAAGAGGAGATGCCTCAGGGTGTACCTGACACACCAGTGGAGGAGGAGGCTCAGGGTGGACACGGCCAGCTGGTTACTTCTAGCAGCGGGCAGTGCTCCACCACTGCTGCGAACCCTCCTGTTGTGGTAAAAGATACAGCAGAGAAGAAATCACCCCCAACAGTTAAGGGGGTGAAGTCTCGTACCCCTAAGGCTGGGAGGTCTGCTGCCACCACTGATAAGAAACGTAGGGTAGTGGTGGCTGGAGACTCTCTGCTGAGGGGGACGGAGACACCCATCTGTCGCCCTGACCGTTCATCCCGGGAGGTATGCTGCCTGCCAGGGGCCCGTATCCGAGACGTTACAGAGGCTTTGTCGAGGATTATCCGGCCTTCTGACTACTATCCCATGCTTCTCATCCATGTGGGCACAAATGATACTGCGAGGTGTGATGCTGAGCAGATCAAGAGTGACTACAGGGCTCTGGGAGTACGGGTTAAGGAGTTTGGAGCGCAGGTGGTATTCTCTTCGATTCTTCCTGTTGAAGGTAGGGGTCCGGGCAGAGACAGATGCATTGTGGAGGTGAATGCCTGGCTGCGAAGATGGTGTCGCCAGGAGGGCTTTGGCTTCCTTGACCACGGGATGCTACTTGAGGAAGGACTGCTAGGAACAGATGGCGTTCACCTTTCGAAGAGAGGAAAGGCCTTATTCGCGCACAGACTGGCTAACCTGGTAAGGAGGGCTTTAAACTAGGTTCGACGGGGACAGGTGAGCAAAGCCCACAGGAAAGTGGGGAACAAGACCTGGGAGATGGGTTGGAAGCAGGAGGGAGCACGGGCTATAATGGCAGAGAGGAAGGAGGGTCAGGGCAAAGCTGGGAGGCAAAATCAAACCAGTATCTTAGATGCCTTTATACAAATGCAAGAAGTATGGGTAATAAGCAGGAAGAACTGGAAGTGCTAATAAACAAATACAACTATGACATTATTGGCATTACTGAAACTTGGTGGGATAATACACACGACTGGAATGTTGGTGTGGATGGGTATAGTTTGCTCAGGAAGGATAGACAGGGGAAAAAGGGAGGAGGTGTTGCCTTATATATTAAAAATGTACACACTTGGACTGAGGTGGAGATGGACATAGGAGACGGAAGGGTGGAGAGTCTCTGGGTTAGGCTAAAAGGGGTAAAAAATACAGGTGATGTCGTGCTGGGAGTCTACTACAGGCCACCTAATCAGGCGGAAGAGGTGGATGAGGCTTTTTTCAAACAACTAACAAAATCATCCAAAGCCCAAGATTTGGTGGTGATGGGGGACTTCAACTATCCAGATATATGTTGGGACAATAACACCGCGGGGCACAGACTATCCAATAAGTTCCTGGACTGCATTGCAGACAACTTTTTATTTCAGAAAGTTGAAAAAGCTACTAGGGGGGAAGCTGTTCTAGACTTGATTTTAACAAATAGGGAGGAACTTGTTGAGAATTTGAAAGTAGAAGGAAGCTTGGGTGAAAGTGATCATGAAATCATAGAATTTGCAATTCTAAGTAAGGGTAGAAGGGAGTACAGCAGAATAGAGACAATGGATTTCAGGAAGGCGGATTTTGGTAAGCTCAGAGAGCTGATAGGCAAGGTCCCATGGGAATTAAGACTGAGGGGAAAAACAACTGAGGAAAGTTGGCAGTTTTTCAAAGGGACGCTATTAAGGGCCCAAAAGCAAGTTATTCCAATGGTTAGGAAAGATAGAAAATGTGGCAAAAGACCACCTTGGCTTACCCTTGAGATCTTGCGTGACCTACGAAATAAAAAGGCGTCATATAAAAATGGAAACTAGGGCAGATCACGAAGGATGAATATAGGCAAATAACACAGGAATGCAGAGGCAAGATTAGAAAAGCAAAAGCACAAAATGAACTCAAACTAGCTATGGGAATAAAGGGAAACAAGAAGACTTTTTATCAATACATTCGAAGCAAGAGGAAGACTAAGGACAGGGTAGGCCCACTGCTCAATGAGGAGGGGGGTAACAGTAACGGGAGACTTGGAAATGGCAGAGATGCTTAATGACTTCTTCGTTTCGGTCTTCACTGAGAAGTCTGAAGGAATGTCTAGTATAGTGAATGCTTACGGGAAGAGGGTTGATTTAGAAGAGAAAATAAGCAAAGAGCAAGTAAAAATTCACTTAGAAAAGTTAGATGCCTGCAAGTCACCAGGGCCTGATGAAATGCATCCTAGAATACTGAAGGAGTTAATAGAAGAGGTATCTGAGCCTCTAGCTATTATCTTTGGGAAATCATGGGAGACGGGGGAGATTCCAGAAGACTGGAAGGGGGCAAATATAGTGCCCATCTATAAAAAGGGAAATAAAAACAACCCAGGAAACTACAGACCAGTTAGTTTAACTTCTGTGCCAGGGAAGATAATGGAGCAGGTAATCAAAGAAATCATCTGCAAACACTTGGAAGGTGGTAAGGTGATAGGGAATAGCCAGCATGGATTTGTAAAGAACAAATCATGTCAAACTAATCTGATAACATTCTTTGATAGGATAACGAGCCTTGTGGATAAGGGAGAAGCGGTGGATGTGATATATCTAGACTTCAGTAAGGCATTTGATACAGTCTCGCATGATATTCTTATAGATAAGCTAGGAAAGTACAATTTAGATGGGGCTACTATAAGGTGGGTGCATAACTGGCTGGATAACCGTACTCAGAGAGTAGTTGTTAATGGCTCCCAATCCTGCTGGAAAGGTATAACAAGTGGGGTTCCGCAGGGTTCTGTTTTGGGACCGGTTCTGTTCAATATCTTCATCAACGATTTAGATGTTGGCATAGGAAGTACGCTTATTAAGTTTGCAGATGATACCAAACTGGGAGGGATTGCAACTGCTTTGGAGGACAGGGTCAAAATTCAAAATGATCTGGACAAGTTGGAGAAATGGTCTGAGGTAAACAGGATGAAGTTCAATAAAGATAAATGCAAAGTGCTCCACTTAGGAAGGAACAATCAGTTTCACACATACAGAATGGGAGGAGACTGTCTAGGAAGGAGTATGGCAGAAAGAGATCTAGGGGTCATAGTGGACCACAAGCTTAATATGAGTCAACAGTGTGATACTGTTGCAAAAAAAGCAAACGTGATTCTGGGATGCATTAACAGGTGTGTTGTAAACAAGACACGAGAAGTCATTCTTCCGCTTTACTCTGCGCTGGTTAGGCCCCAACTGGAGTATTGTGTCCAGTTCTGGGCACCGCATTTCAAGAAAGATGTGGAGAAATTGGAGAGGGTCCAGAGAAGAGCAACAAGAATGATTAAAGGTCTTGAGAACATGACCTATGAAGGAAGGCTGAAGGAACTGGGTTTGTTTAGTTTGGAAAAGAGAAGACTGAGAGGGGACATGATAGCAGTTTTCAGGTATCTAAAAGGGTGTCATCAGGAGGAGGGAGAAAACTTGTTCACCTTAGCCTCCAATGATAGAACAAGAAGCAATGGGCTTAAACTGCAGCAAGGGAGATTTAGGTTGGACATTAGGAAAAAGTTCCTAACTGTCAGGGTAGTTAAACACTGGAATAGATTGCCTAGGGAAGTTGTGGAATCTCCATCTCTGGAGATATTTAAGAGTAGGTTAGATAAATGTCTATCAGGGATGGTCTAGACAGTATTTGGTCCTGCCATGAGGGCAGGGGACTGGACTCGATGACCTCTCGAGGTCCCTTCCAGTCCTAGAGTCTATGAGTCTATGAGTCTATGAGGATTACCATAGGCACATGGAACGTGAGGACCATGTACGAGTCAGAAAAGATGGCGCAGGTTGCAACAGAGATGAGGAGACATAAGCAGCCAACTAACATCACCAGACAGGCACTGCGGTGGAACCCCCAAGACAAGTGGAAAAGAGGCCGTCCAAGAAACACCTGGCGATGTGACCTTCAGGCTGATAGCAAAAAAATAGGCTATACCTGGAACCAGCTAGAGCGAATGGCCCAGGATAGAGGACTCTGGAGATCTGTGATTGGCGGCCCATACCCCGATTGGGGTGACGGGCATGAGTGAGAGTGAGTGAGTGCCCAAGGCCTGGCCCCCCACGCCTGCGCGCTGTGGCTGCCACAGCATGCCTAGTCGCAAAGTCTTAATCTGTTGTCCTCTGCTCTCCTCTTACCCTCATTGTACCTCACTCTGTGGAAATGCTTCAGCTACAGCGTAACAAAAGCCGCCTCTCCTCCGTCCACCTTACCAGTTATGATTGTTTACTGCTGTGAGCTTCGTAAATCACCGTAAAGCTTTGTTCTCAGTTAAACCGTGGCACTCTCCTGCATTTATCCGATGATGGTGAACCCAACTGCCATGTAACTGTCTCTGCTGTCACCGTCCCTCTCCCTAACGCTGACCTGTTCACTGATGGTTCCTGTTTTCAAGACAACCAAGGCCGTCTACTTGCAGGATACGCTGTAGTGTCACCCTCTGAAACCCTCACCCATGCCTGCTATTTGTGCAGGGACGCTCCGCCACCATTTACACCAAATCCCGCTACACTTTTGGTGTTGTACGTGACTTTGGCACCCTCTGGCAAGCTCGGGGTTTCCTTACCTCGGCTGGTACCCCTATCAAAATGGCCCCTACACTGCTGCTCTCCTGTATGCAGTTTTACTTCCGTCTGCCCGAGCTATTGTTAAGTGCCCTGGCCACTTGATGGTGGATACTGATGTTGCTGCTGCCATAGAACCTTCCCCAGATGCATTTCTAGGTTCCCTTTCTGTTTCTGAACCACTGCCGTCCCTCACTGACCTTACTCTACTCCAAGACTCTGCCCCAGAAGCCTAGAAAGACTCCTGGGTTCCCCAGGGTTGCTCTCTACATCCTGATTCCCTTTGGCGTTCGCCTACTGTTGCCTTTGTGGCCCCCATTTTCACTGTATCCGTCTCTGGCCACCCTGCTACACTGTGTTTCGCATGTCTGAAAGGAGGGGATGGTCTCTGGTGTAACTAAGGCAAGATTGTGGGGCCCCCATTTCAGCTCTTTTGCAGCCCGCCACTGTGCCACCTGTACCATTTGCCAAAGTCACAATATTGGTAAACCTGTAAAAGTGGCTCAGGGATTCCAGGGCCTGCCCCAAACACCATTCTTCCATTGGCAACTTGATTTTGTACAAAGACCTGTGTCAACAACATGAATTTATCTTGGTTATGGTATGTTTATTTTCTGGTTGGATCAAAGCCTTTCATTGTTGCAAGGTTGACTCACTGTTGCCAAATGTTTGTTAAATCATATTATGCTTGCCAAGGGAATTCCTGCCACTCTGTCCAGTGACTGGGGTACACATTTTACCAGACAGCTTGTTGAACACCTGGATCGTATATTACATATCACACACCTGCTGCACTGTCCCTACCACTCACAGAGCGCAAGCGCAGTTGAAAGACGAAATGGTATACTGAAGAATAAGCTTTTTAAATTTTGTGACTCTACAGGGTTAAGCTGGCCAGCAGCCTTCCCGTTGGGCCATATGGAAATGCGATCTACTCTATTCTGCAAGCTATGGCTATCATTACTCCAGTCCCAGACTTGAACTTGACTCTCAGTACGTTCTTTCATTACTATAAGGGACTAATGGAAGCTATAAATCACTTCCATTCACAGGTTTGAGCTGCCTGACCAACAAATCCCACCGCTGACACTTGCCATGACCTCGGGCCAGGTGATTGGGTCTATGTACGGCACCATCATCGAAAACACACCTTGGAGCCTGGTGGAAGAGTCCTCATCAGGTACTGCTTACTAACCAGACGGCTGTTAAACTATCTGGCATCACAGTGTGGATACATGCTTCATAGTGTAAATAGACACCATCCCCAGTGAACCAATCATCATCCCAGAACCACGCAGTCAATTTTGACTCCAGAAGAAGACATAGAGGAACAGCCAGAAATACTTTACAATTTACATTCTTAAAAGGTTTGCCATAAGCAGACGACAACCTAAAGCAAGGCCCAGAAAGAAGCAGTGGCAAGCCTAGCGCCTGCTGCCTGGTGGACATAAAACCGTGACTGCGGTTCCCTCAGTTGATGTTGTCAGAACCAGAAAGGTTCTTGCCTCCAACATGCTCTACTGGTGGTGCTTGTTCCTCCGCTGCTCCTGTCATAAGGGCTGGGAAGCCCACAATGACAATTATTTTATCCCTTAATACTTCTAATTGCTGGGTCTGCAGCCACATCCCAGCCCACTCTCTAGCTGGTGTTCCTGTCCTGTCTATCCTACTCAATTCCCCAGACCTCACTGGAGGACTTCATCCGTTTAACAAAACAAAACAAAATACTTGGGAAATGGTAGAAATAGTGGAGGTACAAGGTCATTGGTGTTGGGAGTGTATAATAGGACTGGGCTGGAGCTGTGGAAAATCAGTTGCCTTCAGCATACTGTGACCAATGCTGTATGGGATTATTCAAACAAAACCAAAAAGTGGCAGACTGGGTAAGGGGATATAAATTTTTTCTCAACCTGGGATCAAACAGAGAAATCTATCTCATGTTCCCCCTACAGTAACCTTAGTGAAGTCAATACCATCTTTCAATTCCATGCAACTATAACACCACTCCTTGTAAGGAGAATTACCATGTGCCCTTTGGGGATATTACTCCTCCTTTGCAGACACCTGCCCAGCTATCCCACAATTCCGAGTGCTATAGTCCTTCCCATGGAGAACGCCTCCGTAATTTCAAGCAGAAAAGAAGGGACTTACCAGATGTCCAATGGTATGTAAATAACATAAGCCCCTTAATCTGGCTTTGTCAATTCCTTTAGCCCGCTTGGGAGAGTAATGCGTCATGCAAAATGGCTCCTGAGGTTACAAAAGTAGTTGAAATAATGCGAAATGAAACAGGAGAAAGTTTGAAGAGCACTGACCAAAGAAACAGAGATGATCCGAACATGGCCCTCCAAAACTGTCAGGCATTGGGACATAGTGCTGGGGGGCCAGAGGAGGACCTGTGCTCTCATTGGAAAAGAATGTTGTATTTGTATACCTGACGGCACCAATGAGGTAATTCTCTGCATAGGAAACTGGTTGTTTCAGGAATCCCTAACTATCCTGCTTGGAATCCTAATGATTTTTGTATGTTTTTAGTTATTCTCCTGTTGTATCCAAATTGTGTAAGTCATGCCACGCAGATAGCTGACCCAACCAGAGTGCTAATATGATGATTTTAAATATTGCTGGTGAACAACGAGACAAAAAACAGTTGATATGTTGGACCCAGTAATTATTGCTCATTCCGTAGTTTGACCCAAAGAGGGATTGTGAAAGTAGAATTAATTAGATTGTAAAAGTAAAATGGATTAAAGAAATACTGTATGTTCCTTTAAGCAGGAACGAGGAATGTTGCGATAAAGTAGTCAGGAAGAGAAACATTAAGATATGGAACAATAGGTCCACTAGTGGGACATTAGCAGGCGATCAGTAAGCGTTAATAAGGAAATAAGATGTGTGTTTAGCCCCAAGTAAATTTATTAGTTCTCTTCCCTTTGTTAGCTTGTTAAGTTCGCGCCCTTTTTTTAGCTGTATAAATAAAATAGCTTAAGCCTTGAATGGCACTCACACACTGTCTAGGTATATTGACAGAGGCTTTGCTAATAAAACAGAGTGGTCTGACAAATTATGAAGCCAGAGTCTGACACTGACACTTGAAACTGTTGAAGTTGGACTCTTCCTGCCCTCCCCTACCTGGGTATGTGTCATGGTATAATTCTCCACTCTGAACCTTAGCGTCCAAAAGATGGGGTACCAGCATGAATTCCTCTAAGCTCAATTACCAGCTTAGTACTTGTAGCGCTGCCACCAACCAGGAATTACAGTGCCTGGTACACTCTGGTCCCCCCAAAACCTTGCCTGGGGACCCCCAAGACCCAGACTCTCTGAATCTTAACACAAGGAAAGTAAACCCTTTCCCTCACTGTTGCCTCTCGCAGGCTTCTCCTCCCTGGGTTACCCTGGGAGATCACTGTAATTCAAACTCCTTGAATCTTAAAACAGAGAGGACAATTCACCTTCCCCCCTTCTTCTCTCTCCCCCTCCCAGACTCTCCCTGAGAGAGACAGTAATCCTATCCCAGAAAGAAAATTAACCTTTCTCTCCCCCTTCCCTCCTTTCTCCCCACCAATTCCCTGGTGAATCCAGACCCAGTCCCCTGGGATCTCACACCAGAATAAAAAAAAATCTGGTTCTTAAACAAGAAAAGCTTTTAATTAAAGAAAGAAAAACAGTAAAAATTATCTTTGTAAATTTAAGACGGAATAGGTACAGGGTCTTTCAGCTATAGACACTGGGAATACCCTCCCAGCCTAAGTATACAAGTACAAATTAAAATCTTTTCAGCAAACTACCAATTTGAACTCCTTTCAGCCAAATACACATTTGAACTCCCCCCAGCCAAATACACATTTGCAAATAAAGAAAACAACCATAAGCCTAACTCGCTTTATCTACCTAGTACTCACTATCCTGAACTTATAAGAGCCTGTAATGGAGAGATTGGAGAGAAACCTGGTTGCACATCTGCTCCCTCTGAGCCCCCAGAGTGAACAACAACCAAAAACTAACAGCACACACAAAAACTTCCCTCCCTCAAGATTTGAAAGTATCCTGTCCCTTGATTGGTCCTCTGGTCAGGTGACAGCCTGGCTCACTGATCTTGTTAACCCTTTACAGGCAAAAGAGATATGAAGTACTTCTGTTCTATTAACTCTTAACTATCCATTTATGACAGTATGGTACCCACTACAATAAGCATCCTGTCACAGCACCCAAAGACGATGGGAAGCATCTTTAGCTGAGGTCAGTTTTGAGCTTGGTTACATTCAGTACCCACCTTAGAGGTGTGCTCTGGCAGGTGGGACACGTACTAGAAACAAGAGACCAGGCACTTTTCTTGGCTTGCTGAGCTATTGTGTGAGTTTGGGGAATGTCACTTCCGTCTGTCTCCCCTCCAGCTCTTTGTCTGTCTTGTCTATTTATACTGGGAGCTTTTTAGAGCAGAGACAGTCGCATCCTTTGAGTGCCGCATACTGCACAGTAGGGACCTGATCTTGCTTGATGTTCCTAGTAGAGTGACAGGTCTGAGTAGAGGCCTAGCAAAAGTTTCCCATGAAGATGAGAGAAATACTGTAAAGACTGGGATCAGTCACCTTAGAAAAGAGATGAACAGGAGGGGACATGGTGCAAGACTAAAATACTAAATGATCTGGAGCAAAGAGATTAGCTTTTCTGTTTCCCTTGGCTCATAAGACAAGCATAAGTGATGTTCAGTTAACTTAAAAGGTGGGAAACACAAAACCAATAAAAAAAATACTGTGCCATACAGCAAGTGATTAGACGGTGCAACTCAGGAAGTTGTTGAGACCAAGCATTTCTAAAGATTCCATGAAGGATTGGACATTTGTGATGACAGCAAGAACAGCCAGCGTTACAACAGTTCAAAGCAGGGCTGCCCAGAGGTTTCGGTAGGCCTGGGACAGGGCTGAGTCTTCAGCGCCAATTCAGCGACGGGTCTCTCTCAGTGCACTGAAGGACCCACCGCTGAAAACTCGGAGCTGTTTGAGGGGCCCCTGCAGGGCCTAGAGCCTGGGACAAATTGCCCCTCTTCCCCCCCCATCCCCCCTGGCGGCCCTGATGACCACTGCTGTGTTGTACAGTAGGCTATACTGGGGCAGGCAGAGACAGTTTCAAGACACAAAGGTTGTGCGCTGGAAATGGTACTAGTAATGCCTTTGCAATGGCTGATTGCATTTCTGTGTGAGAGTGAAGTATTTCTGAGATTCCATCAGCTCTGGTACTTTCATTGCTTTTATTGCCTAGCATACTTGGGTCCCAGTGGACTGGGCTCCTCCTGCTTGTTACGTTCTTTGAATATTAAAGGGAAGTACATAAATAGTTATATTTTTCTATCTCCTCTCTTCACAGTCCCTTTCTGCTTTGCCTTCCCGCCCACACCACGCTGCCCCACTACACTTCCTAATCCTAAACTGCTTTTCTGACCATTCACCCTAAAATTCCATTGGTGTTCCCTCTTTTTTGCTTGCCTGTTTATTCCTGCTCCTTCTTCAGCCCTTAGCCCGTCCTATTTCTTCACCTTATTCTTTCACTGCGAATACCTGATTCTTGCCGCCAAGCACCTCACATTAGCAATTCAAGATAATGAACTGCCAAACAAAGGCCAGAAACAAGAATTGAGAGATCAGCAGCCACGGAGTAAGCAGTCGCAGCAGATAAAGGATTAGATGAAGCCATTTGTGAATTCTGCCAGAAGCAGCCTACAGTTGGGTTGAATATTTACCGATCCTGCAAAACTATGTATTATAGCGAATGTATAAAAAGACTAGAGAGAGAGTATGCAGCTGCCCATAATGCGCTGAGCAACTCCAGAAAAGGAGTATCAGGGCTGACATGAAGCTGGCCAAAATTGCTGGAAACAGACAAAAATCTGTTTTACAACAAGTAATAACAAGAAAAGGAGGGGGGGAAACCATCACAATGTTTTGTGAGGGGGATGGAGGAGCCTGCTGTTTGAGAAATCCCAGACTCACAGAACTCACAATGTGTTTCCAATGGAAGAGGCGGCCCAGAAATGCAAGATAATTTAATATAAACTTTATGGAAGTCAAGGGGTGAAAACGTGTCCTGACTGTAAATGATTTCAGTGGAGCCAGGATTTTCCTCACCTTGCCTTGCTGCAGAGTGGATTGCTGGATACTAGTGCATGAGACACTGTTCCACCAACAGGATTTAAGTAAAATGTATGTATAACCTCAGGCTGCTTCCAGGCTGGGGAGTGAATGATATGCTAGTTATGGGAGCAAGGCATGTACTAGCTGCCTCCGTGACTCTAAGCAGGTTGTTCAGAGTAAAAGTATCTAGAGAAACTTTAAACCTACAATATTACAAATTGTCACCGAGACTGGGGAGATACAAAACCCTGCATCCCCGGCTTCCTGCGATTCACTATGACTCTCAGCCAGCCAGTAAAGCAGACGATTTGGTAAGACGACAGGAACACAGTCCAAGACAGGTCTTGCAGGCACAGACAGCAGGACGCCCTTTAGTTAGGTCCATCTTGGGCCCTAGGGAGCCCAAGCCCATCAGGGCGTCTGTCTCTATTTTCCAGCCAGCTACAAAACTGAAAATCCCTCTCGAACTCCCTCCTTCTTTGGGCTTAGTTCTCAAGGTCTCCAACACCTTCAGTTGTCAACTTTGCAGAGGAGGGGCCCAGGCGATCAGTTGCTATGGAACAACGTGTCAGGCATTTCGGAACACTGGCACTTTGCTCTGCAGCAACCATACACCTCTATCCAACCGCCAGGATACATTCCCAGTTTGTCGCACAAATGAAACCCACATTACAGGATCATAACTGGGTAATGCCACAGCTACAATGCATCGCAGGGCAGGAGATTTACTTATGGTTAATTGTCAGACACTAAAATAATTATGAATGTGTTCAGGCTGTAAATAAATATTCACTTACTATAATATGATTTGAATGCTGCACTTAAAAACCAAGCACCAGACAGTTATGAAATGAACAGTTAAATTCCACAGTCAGCTTAACGCTGACCCTATACCTTTGCTAACCATTCATTTAAGGTGCATACTTTTTAATATCAAAACCTAGTTTAGAATAACTGTGCCAGTTAACTAAATAGATTTAAATTTAACTCAGAAAAATCCCTAATGTAGAAGCATTCAAACAAGTGTAACCTTTGCTTATCTGGATCTAGCATGGACGGGTACTTATGTTACACAAAGGTGGTGAAATTGGAGGCTCTTTCCCAAAGAAAGTTGATGAATGAAGCTACTTAAGGCAAGGTGACATCTGTGAAGCAAGCCCTCTAATCACCCTTCGTTACCTATTTCACTGCCAAGCCCTTTGAGAGAAACATCCAACTTTCTTTACAGTGCTCTGCAATCACCCTGCAGTGACATTCGGTATGACCCTGAGCCCGGCTCCCGAGCTTGAGGCCTGGCTGAGCTCCCCTTCCCCTGCCCAGGACAGGGAAAATGGGGGGACCCAAATGCTGCTGAGTTTCAGTGGCTTCTGAGTAGAAGAGGGAGAGGGAAAATAGCTGATATTGATGGTCTCTGTCTTGCCCCACTGGAGTGGGAAAGGGGAAGAGAAATGGCTGATAGCTGCGTTTCCCTGCCAGCTGTCAATGTGGTCCCAAATAACTGCATTTTAGAGTCACTTTTCAAAACCTAGAGGACAGAAAATAGGGGACATTTGGCAAGGACAAGCTAGGGAATGGGACAAACCTGAGCTGACCGTACACACCTTTTCAACGATTAATCCTCTCTTGTCATCATATGCTGGGTATCTTAGCGTCAGCCATTCTGCCTGGGGCTGAGGACAGGTAAGATGGCTGCTTCTTCCCTCCAGCCCCTCCATGTCGGAATAAGGCTGCCCCTTGGAAAGAAGCCTTCCACCTCCCATTCTTCTCAACAGAGTGAAACCAGGTTGCCCTCAGAGGAGGTGGCAGGTGGCTAGGGGGACGAATAGGAGCTTTTGGTGAGATGGGAGCACGGGTAGCAAAAGGCACGATGGAGAGGTGCAGAGGAAAACGGAGGGTGAAGAAGGAAGTGGAGAGGGGGAACAGGAACATGCTCTGGTGGACAGGAGCATGGATGGTGTGAGCAGTGGAATGAGGGGAAGGGTTAGGTATGGGTGCAGCAAGGAAGTCGAGGGTTTCAGGGGAATGTATGGGATAGAAAGAGGCAATTTGTTCACCAGCAGTTTGAACAGACTGAAGATAAGTTGGTTTCGCCTTCGCAAATACAGTTATTGATCCACACTGTGGACTAAACACATGCCCATAGGAATGTCTGAAATCATTGGGATTGCATTAGTAGAAAGGAGTTAATGTAAAAATGGCCCATCTCCGAGCGCGTAGGCATTACTCTCAGACTTTCTGGGTTATTACCTTTCTGGGCTGTGATCCGTGATGTAAAACTGTGGCTGAACCCAGATGTTTAGATGACCAACTCTGGCTTGTGTTGGAAGTTTCCGTGCTAAACATTTTTATTATACAATAATTAATTTTTACATAAGAGTGGCCATATTGAGTTCTTAAGAAAAGCCAGTGGTCCATCTAGCCCAGCACTGTCTTCCGACAGTGGCCAATGCCAGGTGCTTCAAAGGAAATTTAAAGAAAAGGACACTTATTGAGTGTCCTGTTATCCACTGCCAGCTTTGGGCAAACAGAGGATCTCAGAGCATGAGGCTGCATCCAATCCCCTCCTGGCTTATATTGATGTACATAGCCTCCATGAACTTATCTGAATCTTGTTCTAGTTTTGGCCTTCACAACAGCTCCTGGAAAAAGTTCCACAGACTGACTGTTTGTTGTGTGAAGAAGTATTTCCTTTTGTTTATTTTAAACCTGCTCCCTATTAATGTCATTTGGTGACACCCTCCACTGTCTTGTGTCTATGTGAGGGAGCTTTTTTGTCCACACTAATCAAGACTAATAGACTGCTATCATAGCTCCCCGCCCTTTTAAGTCACTAGTCCAAGGCAGAAACTCCACCAGTCTTTTTAATCTCACCTTATATGGAAGGTGTTCCATAGAGCTAATAATTTTAGAGGCACTTCTTTTCCAATGCCAATATATATATTTGAGCTGCGGCAAACAGGACTACGTGCAGTGTCCAAGAAGTGCACATACAATGGATTTATGTAGTAAAAGTAGAGGAGCTTAATTTGTTAGCAAGCTATGCGAAACAGCTGAAAAACAGAAATCCTCTGGACTGCATCGACATACAGACCATTCTATAAGCCATTCATTGTTTTTAGAAGGACTGTTAAGAACGTTGGCACAACACTGTTTATATGAACAATCATGGCTGTAACATCATTTCTCTTTACACAACAGATACCACACACTACAAATTGGAGGCCAATGTAAAGTGCAATATCATTTCTTAACCAGAATGTTGGACAATGGATCCAAGCAAGACAAGCCAGTGCTATCTTTCTGCAAGAAAATCAGCTGGCTGGTTGGAAGTATGCAGTGCAACAGTGGAAAGACCCTGTAGTTGAAAAACTGAAGAACTCTCTCTCACTGCATTCAGAAAATATGTACATGTGGCTGATGAATGCACCGATGCAAAGGGGTGTCGGGTGTTGTCACTGCCTATGTTATCTTGATGCCAGTGATAGGTTAATAGATTAATTTCTAGCTGTTGAGGTTATACAAAAGATATCGTCTGAAGCTCTGAAACCCACATCTTAGAAGCATTAAATTGAACTCCAAACAGATGGAGCTGCAAAAGTCTTTGGAAGATATAGTGGCGTACAAGCTTTGCTTAGAGAAAAGTGTAACGCTAATGCCTCCAATACACACTGCAGAGGCCCTCTGTTCCAACAAGCACTAGCTGCAGAATCTTCAAAAGGTATTTAAAATTTTTTAAATTTAATCTCTTCATTATACTCTTTTTTAGCAAGAGGACTGAACGCCTTGGAAAAAATAGAAGATATATTGGGACATAAGTTCAGATTAGTTCAACCTGGGCAAAATCCACTGGCTCGCTCATGAGCAATCCTTGGCGGTTGTCTTCTGTGGCTAAGTCGGACTAGTTTTAACGTTTCCTCTGAATACTGTGTTCCTGCCTCAATTTCCTTTATTCATTTCTTAAGTCTCCAGTGTGCATAAATGGCCAGCAATCTGTCTCCTGGCAGCAAATGACCAGGCCCCTTTCCCCAGTGAAAGGGGATAGCTAAAGGTGGCCAAAGAGATCAGGTGACCTCCTGGCCCAGGAAAGAGACAAAGGCCAGAAAGGAGGGGCTGGAGTTTCAGTTTGGGAGATGGCTGGGGACAGGGAGTCAATGCAAACGGCATTGTCTGGCTTGCTTGACCCCAGAATGGACCCGATTGACGGATCCCATTTGCTGTACCTACAAGCTCTGTTTTAGACCATGTTCCTGTCATCAAATAAACCTCTGTTTTACTGGCTGGCTAGGAGTCACGTCTGACTGCGAACTGGAGGAGTGCAGGAGCTGCCTGGGCGGACTCTTTGTGGGGAGCGCAGGGAAGGTCAGACCTAGGAAGGTGAAAGCCATGTGAGTTGGAAGCCAGAAGTAGATTAAGTAGGGCACTTTTATTAACTCTTTAAATGAAGAAGACCAGAACTGTTTGTTAAGACAGCTGAAAAAGTAGACAGGATGCCGTCAACCTCTACATAGATTTTAAAAACACCGATAATTGAGTGGAGTGATGCATTAACAGCAATAGGGATGCCGTGTGCTGAGGACAGGCGAGAGAATTTGAAACCAGAGTGGAATATCATACGATGAACAAATGTAGATTTGACTTAAACTTCTTTTTCATCGCTAATAGTTAAACTCAATTTTTGTGCTATAGTTCCTGAGAAGAAAGAGGTAGGAATTCATCTCGTCCTACTCCCAGTCATAGCACCTACAGCTGAGCAGTCTTTTTACTCAGTGAATAGAATTTTGTGTTCTGAAAGAAGTCGCCTTCTCACTGGTCATCAGCTTATCATGAAGGACTGGAAGTATCTGAAAGGAGAAGCCAAGAAAACTAATACACTGCATTTAAGACTTTAATTAACAGAGTTGTGTAAAATTACAATAAGAAACCAAGAACGATGCAGATATAGTGAGTCACAGTAGGCTTATATGGCCTGTTTAATTTGGGTGATGAGTTAAAAACAGGAGTTAAATCTAATAACAGTTTTCACTATTTGCTATTGTGCCATAAATCCTACTTTTGCCCTAACAGCCTCACTTCTCATTGGTCTCCCCCCCTTTATTTAGAACATCACCCTAATCTCAATTTCTGTGGAAAACACTGCACTGAAATATTTTTTTTTGTGCAATACTGCTTTATATCACGTTCTGTAAGCTGTAGGATTTCTCATGAATTAGCCTAATGTAAATAGCAAGGTGTATTTTGCTAGGCTGCTTCGCTGGCTCATTTGTTCGTGGGAGAAGCCTACGTATCTAAAGAGTTCGCCTCACTAAAACCACCACGTAAGTTTTTCAATAGAACACTTTGACCCCATGCTAAGTTTTGAGATCCTCCGTAGCAAGAATTATAATAAAATGTATAATGTTTTATAGTGCTCATGAGCACTTCAATAAATGCAGGCTTAGTTGCAGCGCTAAAGCTTGAGCAATGGTGGGCAGAAGGAGAAGGTGGTACATCTTCAAGCAATGGTGATAGGAGCGGTGTTTTTGCTGGTGGAAGTCAGGGAAACCCTGTGGCCTCCTGGAGCACTGAGGTGTGAGAGTTGCCCTCACCAGTACAGAACAGGTGTAGCAGCGTACAGTTTATGCAATGCGTAGCTCCTCTGGGTTATTCAATGCAGATGGTAATGCCTTCTGCCCCTACCCATTTGCCATCAGGGTATTTAAGGAGCAGTACCCCTACCACTTCCAAATGCATGGAAGAGTTGAGGGAAAGGACTTTTTGGCTCTCTCCCCACTTCCACCACCCCTAATGCCTCGGTCTGATGGTAGCCATATTTTGACCCTGTAATAACTAGGTAGGAACTGCTTGTACCAGGAAAAGTTTCAGGCTAGCACAGGTGGTCCTCAGTAAATATACCTGGAGAGACCCATATGGCTCACCTTTACGCTACAGCATTCAAAATCGCTTTCTGAGCAAGGCCTTTCAACGGACGTGATCATGACTCTACGGAATGGTAGGAGGGAGAATAGCAAATTAAGCATAGCAGCAAAGAGTCCTGTGGTACCTTATAGACTAATAGACATTTTGAAGCATGAGCTTTCGTGGGTGAATACCCACTTCGTCGGATGCATGTTTAAAGCTCGTGCTCCAAAACGTCTGTTAGTCTATAAGAAGTCACAGGACTCTGCTGCTTTTACAGATCCAGACTAACAGGGCTGCCCCTCTGAATATTAAGGATAATGGATTTCAAACTTTACGCAAGATAGGTAAGATCTCATGAGAAGCAAGTCTAGTCCTGTCTACACTACCACTTTAGAATGCTGCAAATTGCTCGCTCAGGGATGTGAAAAGAATACCACTAGTTTCAGACCCGTAACATGATTGTGTAGATATTGCTACATCTCTGGGAGCCGTGCTCCCAATACTGAGAACTAGTCCCGTCATTGGGGTGTTTTTTACAGTGATTGGAGAGAAATTGAAAAGAAAAACAATTGAAGCCAATTGGCCATTTTTCAAAGACACATTATTAAGGACGCAAGAACAAACTATATCACTGTATAGGAACGTTAGAAATAGAGTGCAAGAGAGCACCCTGGTTTAACCATGAACTCTTCAATGAGCTAAAAAGTAAGGTGCACTCCTAGAATAAGTGGAAATAAAGTCAAATTACAAAGGATGAATATAAACAAATAGAAATGTGGAGACAAAATTAGAAAGTCCAAGGCACAAAATGACATACAAACAAGCTACAGCTAGAAAAGGTAAGAAAACATACACCTACATGAGAAGCAAATGGAAGATTAAGGACAGATTAGGGTCATTACTTAATGAGGATGAAAAAAAAATAATGTGGAAATGGAATGGCTGCTCAGCGACTTCTTTGTTTTGGTGTTCACCAGGAAGGTTGCTGGTGATTGGTCAGCTAACACACTGAAGGTCAAAGAAAATGAGGTTACGCTTAGAAACAAAAATATGAAAACAATACGTTAAAAAATTTCTTAGAGATATTAGATGTCTTCAACTTACCAAACGTGATGAAAGTCATCCTAGAATATTCAAGGTGCTGACTGAGATGATCTCTGAGACATTAGCGAGTATCTTTGAAAAATAATTGAAGACAGGAGAGATTCCAGAAGACTGAGACAAGGAAATAAGGACAACATGGGGAAATACAGACCATTCAGAACAACCTGTTATGCAAAAAAAGATAGAGGAGCAAATAATGAAGCAATCAGTCTGCAAACATCTAGATAATAAGGGAATAAGTAACAGCCAGCATAGAGTTATCAAGTTCAAATCAACCTGGTAGCTTTCTTTGACAAGATCTCGAGCCTTCTGCATACAGGGGAAGTGGTAACCGTGGTAGAGCTTGAGTTTTCATACTGTCTTGCATGCCCTTCTCATAAACAAACTAGGGTCATACAACCTAGTTGGACCTATTATAAGGTGGATGCATAACTAGAGGGAAAAAGTTACAAGAGAGTAGTTATCTGTGGTTCACAGCCAGACTGTGATCAGTTCTGGATATGTTTCTGTTCAATATCTTCATCAATGATTTAGCTAATGACAGAGACAGTACACTTATAAAGTTTAAGGATAATACCATGCTGGGCAGGGTTGCAAGTACTTTGGAGGATAGGAGTAAATTCAATATGTTCTTAAACTGGACCAATGGTCTGAAGTAAATAGAATGAAATTTAGTAAGGATCAATGCAAAGTAATCCATTTAGTAATGAACACTCACGTGCAGGCATAGAAATAGGAAGGGATTTCTGAGGAAGGAGTACTGCAGATAGGGATTTGGCGGTGGTCACACTGGATCACATAAGAAATATGAGTCAAGAGTGTAATGCAGCTTCCAAAAAAGAACGTAATTCTGGGCTGTATTAGCAGGAGTATTCTAAGCAAGACACGAGAAGTAATTCTTCCCTTCAGTTTAGTATGTCTCTCATCAATATGGATTTGAAAAAATATGTTTTCCAGTTCTGCCACTTGTCTCGCTTTTTATCAAACTCCGAGGTAAAATCCATTCAGCTTCCCACTGTGATGGTGCACTCCTTATAATGTTATGAAAATGTGCTGAGTGTCAATATACTGTAACTGGAATATGCTTCATTCAAAAGATCGCGTATAAGGTATCATTACAAAGTTCATAATCACCTGAGTTCATCCTATTTGTATAAATGTATCAGTCTTGTACCCAAAACTAGAAAGATTCTTGTGAGGGCCTCGTGTAAGTATGTAATCATTAATGGTGGTTTGGAATCTTGTGACTACCATTAACCAGGAAAAGCAAGTCTTTCTTTATACCTGTGTGCCAAGTGGCTAGAGACGTCTTACAGTGATATGTGATCGTGTCATCTGAACGGAAATCCATCTTTAACCTGGTGCTTTTCCACTTAGACAGATGGGTGGGAAACCAGAGAGGGACATATTTTATTTTATGTTGCTTGGTAATTCACTTTGTACTGTCTGTTATTACTTGGAGCCACTTAAAGCCTACTTTTTATATTTCATAAAATCACTTTTTACTTATTAATTAACCCAGAGCAAATACTAATTCCTGAGGGCATAAGTGTTCATACCTGATGTGAGGCAAATAGATGTGCATATCACTTTATCTGTGTTAGAGAGAGTGAACAATTAATGAATTTACTCTGGATAAACTTTATATAGAGTAAAACGGATTTATTAGGGTTTTGGACCCTATTGGGGATTGGGTATCTGAGTGCTGGAGTCAGGAGCACTTCTTAAGCTGTTTTCTGTTAAGTCTGCAGCTTGTGAGGGGATGTGCTTCAGACTTGGAACTGTAGTTGCAGCAGGCTCAAATAAAGCAAGGTACTGAAGTCCCAAGCTGGTATTGAAAATGTGCTCAGCGGCAGTCTAAGCACATAAGATGGCAGTCTCAAAGGGAATTCTATGGTCCCACCCATCATAACCACTTTATCCCAAATTATGTCATATGTAGTCAATCTGTGTACAAACCCACACATATTTTACCCCTTTATCAAATTTTGTTACGACAGCCACTCACATTTTTCCCTTAATGTCAATTATAGACAGCAGCTCTAATTTTCCCGCTCTCCAGTTATCATGTATTGAGCTAAACCCGTTCCGATTTTCACCCTTTTCAGCTTTTCAGTTTCAGATCTGATGCTTGCCAATCTCAGAGTTAGATTGTTTCCTCATGCCTTTAATTGTGCTAACTCCTTTTTTGAGATGAAGTTGAGATTTAAAATTCCAATTGATCAACTTTTCCCCTCATGTTTGAGCAAATTGTTTTCTTTTTTTAATGTCCCTTAAAAACAACATATTTGCTGATTACAGTGACTGACCCATATTTTATAGCCTCCTTTAAGATCATCTTTATAAATTATGATTCTACGATTATGGGGCAGCTCAGCTGGTGTCTGCTGCATGCACTACCACAGTGGCACCGGGAGTGGCTGGTGGTTTAAAATAACACTACTAAAATCCATTTGAATCTTCCATGCAAAGGTGCAAAACCCAGAAACACTTTTCGCAGACACAGGTAACAAGTGTTGCTTAAGTTTGGTATTTAGCATCTAACCGCAAAGGTAAGTAAATGCTTTACAAAATTTAAACTTTTAAATGAAGACCAAAGTCATCACTATGGCAGAGCAGTCAAACGCAAGACAATGAGTAAAGATTTTAAACCTGTTTTTTCGGTAACAAAATACAAGCTAAGAGCTGTAGTTAGAGAGAAAACTTATACTCCATAGTGAGCCTTAATGTGGCTCTGTGTAATTAAACTGTCAATTTGCCAAGGTGAGCCAGAAAAGGTCGTGCTCTCTTTTTCAAATTACTGTAAGTTTTGCAAGCGGAAGTTAAAGGTAATCAAAACTCTGGTAAAAGTTGAGTGTTTCCCTTTAAATAGAGATACGCAGAGCTGAGACTAGTGCAAACTAGAAAGCATCTCTGTTAAATCAAATTACCTGATAAAGGTAAACATCATCGAAACCTGACCTGCCTATAGAACAAACATAGGACAATATGGGCTAAGTGTTCTGTTTTGCCTGGCATCAACATTTGTTAAGAAAGGCCTATTTTAAGCTATAATTAACCACCCTCAAAGGGGTAGAAACACGTTATTTATATTTTTCGGAAAAGCGGATACCAGCTAAAAGCAACCCAGAGAATACCATAAAACTTCTGTCACAATAGAAACTATTTTGTGCTCTCTGTTTTGTCTTATGCTGTTTGCTGTGTTACTGCCACTGCTGTAGCTCAAATGATGCAGGGAAACGTTCTCAGACAGCATATTGGAAGAAATTGGTTTTGGAACAGGGATTATAAATACTGTAGATTTGAAGGCAATTCAGAATAAATTAAGCTCTCTGTCCTAGCTACAGAACGGACTAATACAAAAACAAATGGAAATGAAAAATCATACTCCTATTGCATATGGGATGTACTGAAATGCAAATACTTGCTTGGTCCACATTGGAACACAAAATGTTTTGAGTAATATCAGAAAATAGTAAGTTTTTAATACACTTGCTAAAGCAAAGAAAAAGATCACTGTTTGATACGTATTACTACGAACGGATGCAGAATGTTTCTAGACTAGTAAAGCCAGACCTTTTAATTGGAGTAATTGTTAAAACTGCAAATCAGTAGGATCTGGAAGCAAAGATATGGAAAACTAGCCCCCTCCCAATATGGCAAATGGGATCTTTCTCGCTCCCAGGACCTTGAGCTGTGATTTCTCTACGCAGTGCCCGAATTCTCCCAACACCCCCTCCCCAGTTTTGTCAACTATTCACATGCCAAACCTGGTGGCTGAACTTTGCGACTTTGTCCTCAACCACAACTATTTCACATTTGGGGACGATATATACCTTCAAGTCAGTGGCACTGCTATGGGTACTCACATGGCCCCACAGTATGCCAACATTTTTATGGCTGACTTAGAATAATGCTTCCTTAGCTCTCATCCCCTAACACTCCACCTCTACTTGAGCTACATAAGCTGGACCCATGGAAAACAAGCCCTTGAGGAATTCCACCATGATTTCAACAATTTCAATCCCACCATCAACCTCAGCCTAGACCAATCCACACAAGCAGTCCATTTCCTTGACACTACTGTGCTAATAAGCGATGGTCACAAAAACACCACCCTATATCGGAAACTTAATGACCGCTATTCTTACACACATGCCTCCAGCTTCCATTCAGGACACACCACACGATCCATTATCTACAGCCAATTTCTAAGATACAACCGCATTTGCTCCAATCCCTCGGACAGAGACAAACACCTACAAGATCTCTAGCCAGCATTCTTAAAAGTACAATACCAACCTTCTGCAGTGAAAAAACAGATTGACACAGCAAGAAGAGTATCCAGAAGTCATCTATTACAAGGGTATGTCTTCACTACCCACCGTATCGACGGGTAGCAATCGATTGCTCAGGGATCGATATATCGCGTCTCATCTAGACGCAATATATCGATCCCCGAACGTGCTTATATCGATTCCGTAATTCCACCAACCCGAACGGAGTTGCGGAATTGACAGGGGGAGCCACAGACATCGATCCCTCGCCATGAGGACGGTGAGTAATTCGATCTTAGATACTTCGACTTCAGCTACGTTATTCACGTAGCTGAAGTTGCGTATCTAAGATTGATTTTCCCCGTAGTGTAGACCAGCCCCTAGACAGACCCAACACAGAAAATAACAGAATGTCACTAGCCGTTACCTTCAGCGCCCAACTAAAACCTCTCCGGCGCATTATCAAAGATTTACCAACTATCCCTGATCTTGGGAGACAGGCCTGTTCTTGCTTACAGACAGCCTCCCCCAACCTGAAGCAAATACTCACCAGCAACCACACCGCACACAATACAAATATTAACCTAGGAACCTATCCTTGCAACAAAGCCCAACGCTAACTCTGTCCACATATCTATTCAGGTGACACCATAATAGGACCTAATCACATCAGCCACGCTATCAGGGGCTCATTCACCTGCACATCTACCAATGTGATATATGCCATCATGTGCCATCAATGCCCCTCTGCCATGTGCAGTGGCCAAACCGGATAGTCTCTCTGCAAAAGAATAAATAGACCGAAATCTGACATCAGGAATCATAATATTAAAAAACCAGTAAGAGAACACTTCAACTTCTCTGACCATTCAGTATCAGATTTAAAGGTGGCAATCTGCAACAGAAAAGCTCAAAAGAGACTCCAACTAGAAACTGTTGAACTTGAATCACTGTGCAAACTAGATACAATCAATTTAGGCTTAAATAGAGACTGGGAATGGCTGAGCCATTACACACATTGAATTTATTTCCCCATGTTAAGTAACCTCACACCTTCTTGCCATACTATCTGAAATGAGTCATCTTGATTATCACTACAAGTTTTTTTTTCTCCTGCTGAGAACAGCTCATCTTAATTAATTAGCCTCTTAGAGTTGGTTGGGCAACTCCCACTTTTTCATTTTCTCTTTATGAATATACCTCTCATCACTATAAGTTACATTCTATGCATCCGATAAAGTGGGCCCACGAAAGTTTACGCTCAAATACATTTGATAGTCTCTAGGGTGCTACAAGTGCTCCTGTTCTTTTTAAAAAAGCAAACAGAATGTTGGGACTCATTGACTGCCGCTGCACATTGAGTGGCTGTTTTCATAAAACTAGCCAAAGTGACTCGCTTCCTTGAGCATTATTAGCTAATTCAGACACTTTCTTTTTGTAAGAATAGTAGAGATTGTTTTCCAATGTACATTAATTTGCATTCATCAACACTGCATTCCATCTGCCATTTTTGTTGCCCTGGCACCCAGTTTTGTGAGCGCCCTTTGTAACTCTTCGCAGTCTGCCTGGGCATTAACTATCTTGAATAGTTTGTATAGTCTGCATATTTCACCATCCTGTTTAGTCATTTTTCCAGATTATTTATGTGTACATTGAACAGTAATGGTCCTAATACCGACCCCTCAGGGATACCACTATTTATGTCTACGCTACGAGATTATTCCGGTTTTACAGAAACCGGTTATTTTAAAACAGATTATTTTAAAAAAGATTAATGTGCTTAGTGTGGCTGCATGCATTCAACTTTATACAAAGTCGAGTGCACGCGGCCACACTAAGCACATTAATTTGGCAGTGTGCGTCCATGTACCGAGGCTAGCGTCAATTTCCTGAGCGTTGCACTGTGGGTAGCTATCCCAATGCTATGCTATTAGTTCCCACAGTCTCCCCCTCCCATTGGAATACTGGGTTGAGATCCCAGTGCCTGATGGGGCAAAAAACATTGCCACTGGCGCTTCTGGGTACAGCCTCACCCCTTCCTCCGCGAAAGCAGCAGCAGCAAACTGTTTCGCGCCTCTTTTTCGTGGCTGAACTGTGTAGACGCCATTCCATGGCAAGCATAGACCCTGCTGAGCTGAAGACAGCAATCATGGACTTTTTAAACACCTCACGCATTCTTGTGCAGTCATTGCTGAACCGGGACCTGCAAAGCCAGGCGAGGAGGCAGCGGCTACGGCACAGCGGCAACGGGAGTGATGAGTACATGGACACAGAATTCTGTATAAGTGCGGGCCCCTGCGCTTTGGAGATCCTGCTGGTAATGGGGCAGGTTCTAGCCATGGAACGTTGATTTTGGGCCCGGGAAACAAGCACCGACTGGTGGGACCACCTAGTGTTGCAGGTGTGGGACGATTCCCAGTGGCTCTGAAACTTTCGCATGTGTAAGGGCACTTTCATGGAACTTTGTGAGTTGCTTTCCCCTGCCCCAAAATGCCAGAATACCAAGATGAGAGCAGCCCTCACAGTTGAGAAGCGAGTGACAATAGCCCTCTGGAAGCTTGCAATGCCAGACAGCTACCGGTCAGTCGGGAATCAATTTGGAGTGGGTAAACCTACTGTGGGGGCTGCTGTGATGCAAGTAGCCAAAGCAATCATTAAGCTGCTGCTACAAAAGGTTGTGACTCTGGGAAATGTGCAGGTCATAGTGGACGGCTTTGCTGCAATGGGAGTCCCTAACTGTGGTGGGGCGATAGATGGAACCCATATCCCTTCCTTTATGGCGGGGTGGGAGGCTGAGGCAAATCACCTGGCCACTGATTACGCGCAGCCAGACACTAGGGCGATTAGAAGAGCACACCAGGAAGCGGTGCGCATCAGAGAAGCTTTGAAAACCAGTTTCATCACGGATCAGGGTACGATGTGAGTGTTGTGTTTGTTTCTCCTTGATGAAATCGCCCCCCCTAGATTGACTCATTCCCTGTAAGCCACCCCTCCGCCTTCAATCACACCCTGCTTTCTAAGGAAATAAAGTCACTCTCGTTTAAAAATCATGTATCCTTTATTAGTTAATTTAAAAAAAAGAGGGCAAGAACTGACAAGGTAGCCCGGGTGGAGTTTGGGAGGAGAATAGTAAGGAAGGAAAAGGCCACTAAAAAAATTTCATAATAATGACAGCCTTTTGGTTGGGCTGTCCACTGGGGTGGAGTGGGCAGGGGCACGGAGGCTACTCCCAAGAGTTCTTACATGTCTGGTGGGTGAGAAGGCTAAGGAACATGGTGACGGGGGAGGGTGGTTATACAGGGGCTGCAGTGGCATTCTGTGATCCTGCTGCTGTTCCTAAAGCTCCACCAGATGCCGGAGGATGTCAGTTTGATCACGCAGCAGCCCCAGAGTTGCATCCCGCCATTGCTGATCTTTCTGCCGACACATCTCATCTCGAGCATCTCTCCTCTCATCTCGAGCGTCTCTCCTGTCCTCACATTTATCCCTGCTGGCCTCACAGTCACTGGCGTCTTTCCTGTACTTTGATACCAGGTCCCTCCACTCGTTCAGATGAGCTCTTTCACTGCGGATCACTTCCATGATTTCCGAAAACATTTCTTCTTGCGTCTTTTTTTTCTGCTGCCTTATCCGAGAAAACCTTCGGGACGGAGTAGGGAGGCTTGAAAAATTTGCAGCTGCATGAGGGAGGGAAAAAAGGTAGAGAAGTATTTAAAAAGATACCTTTTAGAGAACAATGTGTTTTCACTACAAGGTCGCATTTTGCATTTTAATATTGAGTGACTGCGGCTTTGGTGTTAGAGATCACAGATGCAGGTCAGGGCAGCAGAATTCGGCTTGCATGCAGCCATGGTAAGCCATTGTCTTTCGTCTTCTGCAGCCTTCATCTATCAGTGCCCTCCTTTCCCAAATAACAAGCAAAGCCCGTTGAGTTCTGCATCTTTCCTGCTAACGTGCAGCAGCAGAAACCACCCCGTGGCTGGTATCATGGAAGATCCCTGCTAGACACCCGCCTTTACCCCCCGCAACCGTGTGGCTGGTAGCAGGAAAGATCCCTGCTAGCCAAACATGGAATAGCTCAGCGACAATCGCGCCTCCCCTTCCCCCCGCTTGGCTACCTGCAGGGAAGGATTTCTTTTAAGCCACAGGCGAACAGCTCAGTAGGAATGGCCAATTCCTGTCCCCTTACTTAAATTCCTGAATTTCAACCAAGTTACCATGAACGATATCACTCTCCTGAGGATAACATAGCAAGATAAAGAACAGATGTTGCTTGAATGCCAGCAAACTCCGGGACCATACGCAGCTAGGCTTTGTCATGCAATGATACCAGATTACTTGCTACATGCATGGCGTGGTCAAGTGTCCTACCATGGAGGACGGAATAAAGCAGCGCTGCCCAGAAACCTTCTGCAAAGGCTTTTAGAGTATTTCCAGGAGAGTTTCATGGAGATGTCCCTGGAGGATTTCCGCTCCACCCTCAGACATATTAATAGACTTTTACAGTAACTCAACTCCTCAGGGCAAATTAATCATTAAAAAATGCTTGCTTTTAAACCATGTGTAAGCAGAGTCAGGATAAGCTCTACCCTGACATCTGGTGGAAAGAATTTCAGAGAGTGTATTTGCATAGACACGCCTACCTTATCCCAGACTGCCGAGCTGTGGGACTGCTTGGTGACAAATGACTCACCCTCAGTTGGGTGGTACTTGCTAGACAAGGGACATGGGTTCCAAAACCCAGTGAATGGAGAGAGGCTGGGGACAGGTATCTGTGTCTGGTGGTGCAGGTGCCTTGTGGAGCTAGAAGCACCAGTTCCACCCCCTCCTCTCTCCACTGTGGAATGTCAGAGGTGATTTTTTTTTTATTTCCTCAAGAATCTAAATACAGGTTACTGAGCTGAACTCACTTTGGGCTAATGGTGCACTAGCACTGGGGCTACCCCACTAAGAGCTGAGATCACTGAGAGTTGAAATCACTAAAGAGCTGAAATTACTGAGCTGAGAGCACTGAATACTGTGTTAACTAGTGGGGGAGCCTGAAGCTATACTGTGGAACAGAGCAGCTGGCGGAGTGGAGCAGTTGTGGGGACAGCTGGAGCGGATCATGGGACAGCTGGTGGCAGCAGAGCGGAGTAGCTGTGGGACGGGTGGAGCGGCCCACAGAGCAAGCGGAGCCGAGCAGTTTGCAGAGAGAACTGGAGCAGCTCATGGAGCAGAGCAGCTGGTGGAGCGGAGCAGTTTCTGAGGACGGCTGGAGGAGCAGCGTGGAGCAGCTGGTAAAGCGGAGCACTTTGTGGAGAAGGCGGAAGCAGAACCCACGGAGAGGCAGGGCAGTTGGCCCTGGACCACGTAAGGTGCCCCTTTCTACCCAGGCTGGGGGGAGGGACCCCTACAGATAAACTCTCGAACTCTGGGGTGGCATTGACCAGAGACTTTTGGATTGTTGGACTTTGGGATGATTGGACTTAAAACCCTAAGGGGAAAAAGGACAGTGCCAAACGTACTTGGAGGTGGGTTTTTGTTTATGGTTTGTGTTATAACCCTGTTTGTGGTGTTTCTCCAATGGGATGCCGCATTGATTCCTTCCTTTATTAAAAAGATTTTGCTACACTCAGGCTCCGTGCTTGCGAGAGGGGAAGTATTGCCTCCTAGAGGCGCCCAGGGGGGTTTGGTATGTGAGTGTCCCAGGTCACTGGGTGGGGGCTCGAGCCGGTTATGCATTGTGTTACTGAAACGGAACCCCTGGATACTGAACCCAGCCCTTGTTGCTGCCAACTCAGAGGGGCAGAAGGGTTACACATGTCTTATATTTACAAGGTACACTCACTGAGGGTCCCTTCCATGGCTTCATTGTGTGGGATAGTTGCTTGGGAGGGCTGGGAGGGTAATTCCGTCAGGGTGAGAAAAAGCTCCTGGCTGTTGGGGAAAATGGAGTGCTGTGTGCTCTCTACAAGCTCCTCCTTCTCTTCCTCCTCATCTTCCCCATCCGCAGAATCCTCAGCCATGGCTACGATTACCAAAGCACCTCGGAATCCACAGACAGGAGTGGGTTAGTGTTGGCGTACCCCACCCCAGAATTGCATGCAACTCAGCATAGAAGCGGCATGTTTTTGGCCCGCCCCCAGACTTTCCATTTGCTTCTTTGGTTTTCTGGTAGGCTTGTCTGAGCTCCTTAACTTTCACACGGCACAGTACTGAGTCCCTGCTGTGGCTTCTCTGCATTATGGCCTTGGAAATGTTTTCAAATGTTTTTCATTTCATCTTTTGGAATGGAATTCTGTTAGCACGGAATCCTCTCCCCATATAGCGATCAGATCCAGTATCTCCCGTGCAGTCCATGCTGGAGCTCTTTTTTCGATTCTCAGGTGACTACATTGTTATCTATGCTGATGAGCTCTGCGTAGTCACCTGTGCTGGTGAGCTCTCCACGCTGGCCAAACAAGAAATGAAATTCAAAAGTTTGCGGGGCTTTTCCTGGCTGCCGGGTTAGTGCATCCGAGTTCAGATGGCTTTCCAGAGTGGTCACAATGGTGCACTGTGGGATACCACCCGGAGGCCAATACCATCAAATTGCAGCCACACTAAACCTAATCCGACATGGCAATACTGATTTCAGCCCTACTCCCCTCGTCGGGGAGGAGTGCAGAAATCGGTTTTAAAAGCTCTTTATATCGATATAAAGGGCTTTGTTGTGTGGACAGGTGCAGCGTAAAACCAGTTTAATGCTGCTAAATTCAGTATAAACGCATAGTGTAGACCACCCCTGTGTGATGAAGTGGGGTTTTTTTCTTGGGGTTTTCTGTCGTTTCCAGGGTTTGCATGCACAGGGGGTGGGACTCAATGTACCTGGGTGTTACTGGTTTAACGAGGTGAGGGGAGAGGGAGTTTATTGTTACAGAGGACCGGAGAGGGACTCGGGACCTCAGCCCGGGAGACACAACCGGTTCTGGCCAGTGGGAGGACAGTGGGCTGCAGAGAGAGGACCTCAGTGACCTGACCAGCCGGAGGAGAGCTGCGAGGAGAGGGGACTCAGGCCTTCCTGTTTACGACCTTGTTTACCTGGAGAGAAGACAATGGACAAAGGCGGGGCTTGAGGCCGGGGATATCAGAGGCCCAGCTGGGAAGCAGGGGGGCTCGGGGCTGGCGAGGGGAAGCAGGCAGAGACCACCTGGATGCAGGGAGACTGGGATGTGCTGTTATTGTGAGAGGCCAGGCCTGAGGCTCTGAGAGTTTCCTGTGCTGTGTTCAACTCTCAGTAAACCCTCCTGTTTTATGCTGGCTGAGAGTTACTCTGGTCCAGAGAACAGGGTTGCATCAGCCCCTTCGGGGGTGAAGAGGCCCAGGGGGTCCAGAATGCGTGGACTCCTGGAGGGGGCCCACGGCAGAGACAGACGTGCTAAGGCTCAGAGAGGTGTGGCTCCAGGATGTGGAGGGCCCTGACCCCGAGAGAGAGTGGACCCCCGAGAAGGGCTGTCTCACTAAAAGGGGCACCCCCCACGGACCGCACAGGGCCAAGAGTGGGCACGATCTGAGAGTCCGTGACAACGTGGTAGCAGAGGATGGTTCGTGGATGCACTCTGTAGACATTTGGCTGCGGGCACAGGCGCTTTGCAGTGAGTGGCTGCCAGCGATAGAACGAGGGTATTGAATGGAACCAGCCTGGAAATGGCCTATAACCGGCTCCGTAAGAGCGACCTGGCACATATGTGCAGGGAGAGGAGGCTAAGTGAGGGGAGGCTCCCTAAGGAGCGGCTGATTGCGCAGCTTGTAGAGAATGACCAATCTGAGGAACAGGCTCCAGACCCCAGAGGGGCTCCCGGGGTGCCCGGTGAGCTGGGGAGTAGCCGTGGGGGCAGTGTGTGTAGTGACCGGGAGGGTGTCAGACCAGACTCCCCAGTCAGCACAGGGAGACCCCTGTCAAGTTCCTCCCTCGAGGAGCTGCGGAAACTAGAGCTGGAGCTGAAAGCGAAGGAGCTGGCGCTGGAGGAACGAAGGCTAGTGGACAGAGAGAGAGAACGAGAGGACCATGTAGAACAGAGAAAACACGAGTTGGCGATGGAGGAGCGGCAGGCCAAGAGGGCCTGCCAGGGGGTAAGTAGGGAAGGGCTCCGAGATGCCAGTGGTGTGGGGACTCTGGACACCAAACTGCTGCCCCAGTTCAAGGAGGGGGGGATATTGATGCCTATCTCACAGCCTTAGAGAAAGCTTGTGATCTGAACCAGATTGACCCCACAGACAGGCTGCGCTGTCTGACCCCCCTGCTGGGTCCCAAGGCCATAGAGGCATTCAGCCAAATGGATGGTGTTGAGACTGGGGACTACGACCTGTTCAAACAGGCTTTGCTGCTGAAGTTTGAATTGACCCCCAAGGCATACCGGAAACGATTCCGTGGTGTAAGCAAGACCTCAGGTGTCACTTACAAGGAGGTTGCCAACCTGCTGGGGGAATATCTCCGCAAGTGGGGGAAGGGCACAGGGGCCACCACCACAGAGGACGTGTATAACTTGGTGGGGTTGGAGCAGCTGTATGACATCTGCCCTCCAGACCTTAAGATTTGGCTAGTGGACCGGAAGCCCAAGCATCTGTGCAGTGCAGGGGCACTGGCGGATGAGTTTGTGGACAGCAGATCAGGGGCAGGAGGAAGGCCCACATCGGGGGCTCAGAAGGGGAGTCACCCAGAGACCTCTCAAAGGTGGGACTCCAGGAAGCCCAACTCAGGGGTGGCCAGGAATGCCGGGGCGGGCCGACCCCCCCACATGGGACTTGAGGGACCTGAAATGTAATTACTGTGGCCAAAAGGGGCACAAGGTGGTCCAGTGCCTGAAGATGAAGGAAATGGCAGCCAAGCAGTACCCGAGGGGTGTTAACTGGGTGGAAGCCCACCAAGCGGGGGCACTGCCGGGCCAGAGGGCTGCAGTCGAGAGGGCTGCGCCAGGGGGAGGGGACCGCCAGACCAGGCCAGCAGGGGAAGGCGGGGCCCTAGGTCCAGAGCGGCCATACTCCATCCGCTGGGTGAGCATGGGACAGGCCCCGGGGGACAATCGCCACATCATCCCCATTGAGGTGGGGGGAACAAGCATCCAGGGGTTCTGGGACACAGGCGCGGAGGTGACGCTGGTGTGGTCCGAGGTGGGGGACCCAGATCAGCTAGTGCCCGATGCCTACATGACCCTGAGGAGAGTGTTTGGGGCCCCCGTCAAGGTGCCTGTAGCGAGAATACACCTGAAATGGGAGGCTAAGGAGGGACCCAAAGAGTTCGGGGTGCACGATCAACTGCCTACCGAGGTGCTAATGGGCAATGACTTGGAGAACTGGCCGGATGGCACTCAGAGCGCCCTGGTCCTTACCTGGAGCCGGAGCCAGAGCCAGCGAGGGTTGCGGGACCTCCCGAGGAGGGGGCCCGAAGCGCCAAGAGTAATAGGGCTTGACAGGGCTGGGCCGGCACCTCCGTCCCAGGATGGGGGAACTGAGGCACCACCAGCCAGGGTTGTATCCTCAAACCCAACTGCTGAATTCCAAACGGAGCTGCAGGTGGATCCCTCCTTGGAGAAATTGAAGGCCCTGGCAGGCCACGGTGGGGCAGGGTCCCAGGGAGAGGACCACCAGGAGCGATTCCTGTGGGAGAAGGGATTCCTGTACCGGGAATGGGCTGGTTCAGGGCACACTGAACCTTGGACAGATGGGAGGCAGTTGGTAGTTCCCCAGAGGTACCGCCGCAGACTGTGGTACTTGGCCCACAATATTCCCCTGTCAGGGCATCAGGGATCTGGCGCACCAGGCAAAGGCTGCTGCAGCACTTTTACTGGCCTGGGGTCTTTGACGCTGTCCGACAGTATTGCAGGTCCTGTGACTCCTGCCAGAGGGTAGGGATGGCCCGGGACAAAGGTAAAGCACCACTGAGACCTTTGCCCATCATAGATGAGCCTTTCCAGAAGGTGGCTGTGGACATAGTGGGGCCTCTCGGCAGGGTGACCTGGGCAGGGAAGAAATACATCCTGGTGGTAGTGGATTTCGCTACACGCTACCCCGAGGCGATGGCCTTGTCGTCTATCGAGGCAGACACTGTGGCAGACGCACTGCTGACCATCTTCAGCACAGTGGGATTCCCCAAGGAGGTCCTTACAGACCAGGAGTCTAACTTCAGGTCAACTCTGCTCCAGTGCTTGTGGGAGAAGTATGGGGTCTGACACACCTGGGCCTCAGCCTACCACCCTCAGTCCAACGGGCTGGTGGAGAGATTCAATGGGACCCTAAAGAGGATGCTGAAAACCTTTATGGACCAGCATCCGCAGGACTGGGACAAGTATTTACCCCACCTGCTGTTTGCATATAGGGAAGTGCCCCAGGAATCCACAGGGTTCTCCCCGTTCGAGTTGCTGTATGGGAGGAAGGTGAGGGGACCCCTGGACTTGATGAGGGCCGAGTGGGAGGGGAAGGCCTCTCCCGACAGGGAATCAGTGGTGGAGTATGTACTGGCTTTCTGGGAAAAGCTCATGGAGCTTATGGTCTTGGCCAGGGGAAACCTAGCAAGGGCCTAGAGGAAGCAGAAAGTCTGGTAATACCGCTCAGCACGGGCCCGCTCCTATGCTACCGGGGACCAGGTGATGCTCCTCATCCCTGTGAGGAAGAACAAGCTGCAAGCTGCCTGGGACGGCCCCTTCAAGGTCATCAGACAGGCAAACGAGGTGAACTATGTGGTGGAACTGTCCAGCCGGGCACACAGCCACTGGGTGTATCATGTCAACATGATGAAATCGAACTGGGACAGGGAAAAATTGGTGCTGGCTGTGTGGGCAGTGGGAGGAGAAGGGAGAGGACCTCCTGGTGGGACTCTTCCCTGAGGCAGAGGCTAACCCCCTGCTGAAATCAATTCCCCTCTCTGACTAGCTAACCCCTGCCCAGCAGGCAGAGATCAGAGAGGTGCTGCATTCATACCGGCAGCTGTTTTCCAACCGGCCTGGGCTCACTAACCTGTCCACCAGGTGAAGACGGGAACCAACCCTCCCATCAGGTGTTCCTCATTCAGGGTGTCATAAACAGATAGCTAAGGGTTAATGTCTCTTTCACCTGAAGCACCTGACCAGAGGACCAATCAGGAAACCGGATTTTTTCAACTCTGGGTGGAGGGAAGTTTGTGTCTGAGTCTTTGTCTGTCTGCCTGCTTTCTCTGAGCTTTGGAGAAGTAGTTCTGCTTTATAATCTTCTGTTTCTAAGTGTAAGGACAAAGAGATCAGATACTAAGTTATATGGTTTCTTTTCTTTGGTATTTGCATGAATATAAGTGCTGGAGTGCTTTGATTTGTATTCTTTTTGAATAAGGCTGTTTATTCAATATTCTTTTAAGCAATTGACCCTGTATTGTGTCACCTTAATACAGAGAGACCATTTGTATGTATTTTTCTTTCTTTTTATATAAAGCTTTCTTTTAAGACCTGTGGGAGTTTTTCTTTACTTCAGGGAAATTGAGTCTGTACTCACCAGGGAATTGGTGGGAGGAAGAAATCAGGGGGAGATCTGTGTGTGTTGAATTTGCTAGCCTGATTTTGCATTCCCTCTGGGTGAAGAGGAAAGTACTTTTTGTTTCCAGGACTGGGAACGGAGAGGGGGAGTCACTCTGTTTGGATTCACAGAGCTGGTGTCTGTGTATCTCTCCAGGAGCACCTGGAGGGGGGAAGGGAAAAAGGATTATTTCCCTTTGTTGTGAGACTGAAGGGATTTGGGTCTTGGGGTCCCCAGGGAAGGTTTTTCAGGGGGACCAGAGTGCCCCAAAACACTCTAATTTTTTGGGTGGTGGCAGCAAGTACCAGGTCCAAGCTGGTAACTAAGCTTGGAGGTTTTCATGCTAACCTCCATATTTTGGACGCTAAGGTCCAAATCTGGGACTAAGGTTATGATACAGGGTCACTGGGAAAACAGCCCAGGATCTGAAAAAAGAGGTCGGGGATATGCTGGCTTTAGGGGTAATCCAGCCATCCACCAATCCCTGGGCCTCGCCGGTGGTGCTGGTCTCCAAGAAGGACGGGTCGATCCGGTTCTGCGTGGACTATCGGAAGCTCAATGCCATCACAGTGTCTGATGCCTACCCCATGCCTAGGACCAATGAGATCCTAGACAAGTTGGGGGGGTGCCCGGTACCTCACTACCATGGATCTTACCAAAGGCTACTGGCAGGTGCCTTTGGACCCGAAGGCCCGAGTGAAGTCTGCCTTCACCACCCCAATAGGGATCTTCAAGTTCCTGGTCCTGCCTTTTGGTCTCAAGGGGGCACCTGCCACCTTCCAGCGACTGGTGGATCAGTTGCTGAGGGGAATGGAGAACTTTGCGCTGGCATACATTGTCGATATCTGTGTCTTTAGCCAGACCTGGGAAGACCATGTGTCCCAGGTGAAAAGGGTGCTGGGTCACCTCCAGGATGCAGGACTGACTATAAAAGCTGAAAAATGCAAGGTGGGGATGGCCGAGGTGTCATACCTAGGCCACAAGGTGGGGGGCAGCCACCTGAAGCCAGAGCCAGCCAAGGTGGAGGTGTTCCAGGACTGGCCCGCTCCCCAGGCTAAACAGCAGGTCCAGGCTTTCATTGGGATGGTGGGGTACTACCAGAGGTTTGTGCCCCACTTTTGCTCCCTGGCGGCTCCCCTCATGGAGCTGTGTAGGAAGGGAAAGCCAGACAAGGTGGTCTGGACCAAGCAGTGCCAGAGGACTCTCTGTGCCCTGAAGGGGGCACTTATCCAGGGCCTGGTGCTGGTAAACCCGGATTTTAACAAACCCTTCCTGGTGTTCACCGATGCCCCGAACACAGGGCTGGGGGCAGTGCTAATGCAAACTGATACGAAGGGGGAAAGACACCCCATTGTGTACCTGAGCAAGAAGCTGCTGCCCCAGGAGCAGCACTATGCGGCCATCGAGAAGGAATGCCTAGCCATGGTGTGGGCCCTCAAAAAACTGCAGCCATATCTATTTGGGCGGCGCTTCACCGCGTACATGGACCATTCGCCCTAACGTGGCTACATCAAATGAAAGGGGCTAATGCCAAGCTGCTAAGATGAAGCCTGCTCCTCCAAGGGTATGACATGGAGGTGGTTCATGTGAGGGGGACTGCCAATGTTATAACTGATGCTTTATCATGGGGCGGGAGCCCTGAACTTCCCCAGGTCACTGGCTAAGTGACCCTGCTCCATTCAGCTACGAAGTGGGGAGAGATGTGACTAAGTGGGGGTTTTTTTCTTGGGGTTTTCTGTCGTTTCCAGGGTTTGCATGCACAGGGGGTAGGACTCAATGTACCTGGGTGTTACTGGTTTAACGAGGTGAGGAGAGAGGGAGTTTGTTGTTACAGAGGACTGGAGAGGGACTCGGGACCCCAGCCCAGGAGACACAACCGGTTCTGGCCAGTGGGAGGACAATGGGCTGCAGAGAGAGGACCCCAGTGACCTGACCAGCCGGTTCCAGCCAGAGGAGAGCTGCGAGGAGAGGGGACTCAGGCCTTCCTGTTTACGACCCTGTTTACCTGGAGAGAAGACAATGGACAAAGGCGGGGCTTGGGGACAGGGATATCGGAGGCCCAGCTGGGAAGCGGGGGGGCTCTGGGCTGGAGAGGGGAAGCAGGCAGAGCCCACCTGGATGCAGGGAGACTGGGATGTGCTGTTATTGTGAGAGGCCAGGCCTGAGGCCCTGAGAGTTTCCTGTGCTGTGTTCAACTCTCAATAAACCCTCTTGTTTTATGCTAGCTGAGAGTCACTCTGGTCCAGAGAACAGGGTTGCATCAGCCCCTTTGGGGGTGAAGAGGCTGTCATAAACAGATAGTTAAGGGTTAATGTCTCTTTTACCTGTAAAGGATTACAAGCAGTGAACCTGGACCACCTGACCAGAGGACCAATCAGAAGACAAGATACTTTCAAATCTCGGTGGAGGGAAGTCTTTGTTTTGTGTTGTTTGTTTGTCTGTTGTTCTCTCTGGGTTCTGAGAGTGACCAGATGTACCTACAGGCTCTCTGATTTTCTGTTCAAGTAGTAAGTACAAGTAGAAAGGCAGTTTAGTCTTTTTGATTGTTTTCTTTATTTGCAAATGTGTATTTTGCTGGAAGGATTTTAATTTGTATTTGTGCTGGGGGGAAGGCTTCTCTCTAGTGTCTATGAGCTGAAAGACCCTGTAACATTTACCATCTTAATTACAGAGACAAATTTTACTTTTTTTCTTTGTTTTATTAAAAGCTTTTCTTTTTTAAGACCTGATTGATTTTTTCCCCTTGTTGAGGCTCAAGCGAATTGAGTCTGTACTCACCAGGGAATTGGTGGGAGACAGGGAGAGAGAAGGGAGGGGGGAAGGTGGAATTCCTCTGGTTTTAGATTCACGGAGCTTGAATCTGTATTACCTCTTGGGGAGGGGAAAAGAGGAGGGGGGGAAGGTGCATTCCTCTCTGTTTTAAGATTCAAGGAGTTTGAATCACAGTGATCTTCCAGGGTAACCCAGGAAGGGAAAAAGCCTGGGAGAGGCAACGGTGGGGGAAAGGTTTTACTTTCCTTGTGTAAGATCCAGGGGGTCTGGGTCTTGGGGTCCTCTGGGAAGGTTTTGGGGGGACCAGAGTGCACCAGGCACTGCAAGTCCTGGTTGGTGGCAGCACTACAAGATCTAAGCTGGTAATTAAGCTTAGGGGATTCATGCTGGTACCCCATCTTTTGGACACTAATCTTCAGAGTGGGGGTTATACCATGACAGAGGCCCAGGGGGTCCATAGTGCATGGACTCCCGGAGAGGGCCCACGGCAGAGACAGATGTGCTAAGGCTCAGAGAGGTGAGGCTCCAGGAGGTGGAGGGGCCTGACCCCGAGAGAGAGTGGACCCCCGAGAAGGGCTGTCTCACTAAAAGGGGCACCCCCACGGACCGCACAGGGCCAAGAGTGGGCACGATCTGTGAGTCCGTGACAGCCTCTGAGTCTTTCTTGAGTATAGCAAGGAAAAATTGTATACACAGCTTGTTAGTCTTGACCAACATTTCCAAGAGGAAAAGACATGTCTGAATGTTTTAAGTCGATGGGGAACATGGGGAACCACCAAACCTAACTACTCCCTGGCTTGCTCCGAAAAAGGGCTGGGCCTAGCTTAGGTGCTTGACCCGGTAGAGCTAGGTGCCTCCGGCCCTCGGACCCAGATAGACACACCTCTCACATTGACATTTCCTACTAACTCACTCAGGCAGCTCCCTGTTCAATTTGCTGTCTACTGGGATCCCACTCTTAGCGCCAAATTCTGTCTGTAAATTGTAGATGGAGCTTGGGCTGAAATGTTTTACCTAAGTTCCCTCTATGGCTAAAGATCTAAAAGACTTCCAACTGAAGAGGGATACCAGGACTACTTATCTTAGAGTGGTATTAGCTGGGCAAATATTAGCGGGAGAGAAAATAATGAAGGGGTAGAGAAAGCAAATGGCACTTTTTTTCATTCTCTCCCATCCTACAAGAAATAGGGGCCATTTGATGAACCTGAAAGGAAGCAAATTTAAAACTGACAACGGAGTTATTATCACATGTGATTCTTTTGTAGCACTCACTGCCACACGATAACACGGAGGCCGAGGGATTAACGAAATTTAGAAGAGCAACTGAAATTTTATCTGGATGAAGGCAGTGTGGAGTTATATTACAAAAGGTTAAAAAAGACTATGGAGGGGTATATTATTTTTAGGGATATTGACCACAATAGGCGACAAGGTATTGGGATACCTGGACCCCCTGCTCAGAACCATTGTGAGTAAGAAGTGGGGATGCCAGGCTATGTTCCCCATTAGGTTGATGTGGCGAAGTAGGGAGGGTGGAGTACACACTTAGCTGGAATACTTGACATGGGCCGAATGGAAATCTCTGTGTTCGCAACTGAAGGTAAACCAGAACGAAGAGTTGTCATGCCCAGTCTTGGCATGGGCAGCTGGTGAACCCTAGGCTCAGGAAGGCAGTGCCCCGCCTCAGTCCTGGAGTGCTGGTTGGTAGCTGCGCAGAATGCCTCTCTCCGTCCCCTCCACCAGGTCCCAGAGTGCTGGGTGCGCACAGCACCAGGAACCAGGAGGGGGACTTGGGACTGGAGCATTGGCAAGGCCACAGGAGCTATTTGGAGGTGAGGGATCAATCTTCTCAGGCCTTTGACAGGCGTCATCTACAAGGTTTGGCGTCCTGGCACTGAGACTGCCTGCTTTTAGCAGCTCATGAGAAAAGTGACTTGGAAGCAGAGAGATTCTTTACACGTCTTTCACTGTCTCCGCCTCGCTACACAATGACTCAACCAGTTCTTGGGATATTATCTGCAGTCCTGCAATATTTAGTATTTTCTTAAAGCCTCAGCTCCTGGAGTCCTGTGACTACATGGAAATTTTGGCTTCCTTTTCTTTAACTAAAGTAAGTTTCTAGCCCTTAGGGTTGGAGAGAAAAAGCTTGAAAAGATGAACTGTAACAGCTGACTATAAATCAGGCAAATTAAAAAAAACCCTGAAATTTATGTATTAAATTTCATTATTTCTAAGAAGAGCTGCTGTCAGCTATGCCAGAAGGCGAAACGGTAGTCTACATTGCACAGAAGACACATCAGTCACTGATAGGCAGAACACATTATTGTGTGATGGATCTGGCAGAACTCATAGACTCATAGGTCAGAAGGGACCAATCTGATCATCTAGTCTGACCTCCTGCACAAGGCAGGCCACAGAACCCCACCCATCCAATTTTATAACAACCCCTATCCCAGGACTGAGTTATTGAAATCCTCAAAAATGGTTTGAAGACCTCAAGCTGCAGAGACACCACCAGCAAGCGACCCGTGCCCCACGCTGCAGGGGAAAGGCGAAAAACCTCCAGGGCACCTGCCAATCCGCCCTGGAGGAAAATTCCTTCCCGACTCCAAATATGGCGATCAGCTAAACCCTGAGCATGTGGGCAAGAGTCACCAGCTAGCTGTTGCACTCTCCTGTTCTATCGGCCGAAGGGTAGCAACTTTATGTATCTTTGGCAGCTGTACTATGTTGCCTTACCTATAAAGGGTAAAACAGTTCAAATAACCTAGTTGTCACCTAACCAGAAGGCCCAATGAGAAGAGTCGATACTTTCAAATCTGGGGGGAATGGTTTTGCTGTTGTATGGGTTGTTCCCCCTCTGGAGGCAGGGAGAAGCCAAGCAAGGTACAATAGCTACAGAACATATACTTGAAATAAGCCATCTAAATTACAGCAAATGTGAGAAGGGCAAGGAAATCCATTACGTTATCTTTTGTTTTGGCTTGTGAATTAGTTTAATTCCTGTTTTTCTAACTCCTAAGTCGAGCTCAAACGGGAAACCTCTGTGTTAGCTTCTATTCTGATTTTGTACGTGTGGGTCATTTACTTTTTCTTTTTGGTGAGAAACAGGAATAATGAGGACTTAATCCCTGATGTGGGACAAGTTTCTTCAAGGAAGAATGCTGAAAATGAAATTAGGATTGTCTCCTGGTTGTTTACTAGTGATTGCTTTTGAAAAATATGAAAAAAGAGAAACGCTTTCCTTATCTGTGCTAGGGACAAATTTCTCATGGAATCACCCTTTAAAAGACTTTCGAGAGTACTGCTCATGGTTTGGAAGCAATCAGTTGGTGAGAAACAGGAATGCAGTGGAAGTCATGTCTGATGTGGTCTAGAAAGATTTTCTCAAGGAATCATGCCTCAAAAGTCATTAGGAACGTTTCCTGGTGGTTTTGCAGAGATCGCTCTTGGTGGTTTGGTACAGATGGTTAGTGAAAATTACTGAAAATGACCATTTCATTGCTGCTCATGGAGTCTTGATCGCTTAGAAAGAATTCCAATAGAGCAGAGCTAGTGACACTTTTTTCATGGAATCTTCCTTCGAGAACCCTTAGGCTCCAGTGTTGCTCACTTCGTAGAGTTCAATTTGTGAAAGTTACTGAAAAGGAGACATTCATTCTGAGGAGTGCTAAAGATAAATTTCCTGTGGAAGTTGCCTCTGAAAATATTGCTGTACCTCTCCTGTACAGTTTGTTTATAGAAAAGGACTAAAAATGACCATTACATTGCTATATAGTCCTAGGGATAAACTTGTCATGGAATCATCCTCTGAAAGTGTTTCCGTTTCTCTCCTGGGGCTTTGGTAGAGAGCGGTTGGTGAAAATGATTAAAAATTAACAATTCCTTCCTCACCAGTGCTAGTGACAAATTTCTGATAGAATTGTCCTCTGAAGCTGTTAGGATGTGGTGCTGGTCAATCCGTAAGATTGATTGCTGAACCTTACTAACAAGCCTCAATTGAATCCTGACCAATGATAGTAAAGATTTCCTTAAAGCCTCTTCCTTCGAAAGTGGTTACAGGGCCGCATAGAGGATTCAGTGGGCCTGGGGCAAAGCACTTTCGGGGGGCTCCATTAAAAAAATGTTGCAATACAATAGAATACTATATTCTTGTGGGGGCCCCTGTGGGGCCCAGGTCACATTGCCCCACTTGCCCCCCCCCCCAGGGAAGCCCTAGGAAAAATAAACATTTAAAAACCTTCCACATCTCGGCATAAACCCAGATTTGAGAAAACTTCTTTTTGTCACCTTTACAAGGTATAACTGGTTCTCAGCAGCAACATCAGCTAGTGCTAAAAGGCTCTAAAGGTCATTAAACTGTTGGACAAATATTTTCCATCAAAACTTTTTGGGATAAAAAACTAGAGGTTTTTAAAAAAGCAGAAAAAAATCACGGACAATGTCTGCTTTCCTTCGGATTTGTTGTTGTTTTTTTTTTTTTTTAAATGGAAAAGCGGAAGTTACTCTGCCAAAACCTGATCATGGTTTGGGGTTTCAGAAGTGTGTGGCCAAATATTTGCTGCCTGCTGTATTTGTTTAAAGAAACAGTACAAAAATGCTGCTTTAAAAAAAATCCAAAACTTTTGAACCACCTCAGGTTGTGATTAAATGCCTGAGCCCATCCAGTCAGAGATTTTTCCAGGTTTCTGATATCTGCTCGCTTCCTTGACTCCTATCTGTCTCCATAACTTGGGGTTCATTTAGCTTAGAACATAAGAACGGCCATACTGGGTCAGAACAAAGGTCCATCAGCCCAGTATCCTGTCTACTGACAGTAGCCAATGCCAAGTGCCCCAGAGGGAGTGACCATAATAGATAATGATCAAGAGATCTCTCTCCTGCGATCCATCTCCACCATCTGACAAACAGAGGCTAGGGACACCATTCCTTACCCATCCTGGCTAATGGCCATTAATGGACTTAACCTCCATGAATGTATCTGTTTCCTAGAGAGTGGCTCCACGGGGTCCCTTACAAACTGGAGATGGTTACTGTGGGTTTGTCTTTAGTATAGCTTATGTACATACTCCATGAACTGAGCATTTGAGCTTGTTCCAGAATCTGGGATGAGCCTATGTTGTGAAAACTGAAATGCTCAAAATAGCACATGCATGTGAATGGACACAGGGTGCTAAAATTAAATTAACCCAGGGGTTCTCAAACTGGGGAATCAGGACCCCTCAGGGGCCCACGAGATTATTACTGGGCTCACGAGCTGTCAGCCTTCACCTCAAACTCCACTTTGCCTCCAGCATTTATAATAGTGTTACATATATTAAAAAGTGATTTTAATTTATAAGGGGGTGGTCACACTCAGAGATTTGCTATGTGAAAGGGGTCACCAGTACAAAGTTTGAGAACCACTGAATTAACCCCTTTGGCACCTCGGGGAATGCAGGGTGGGGGGTGTCTCCCTTGGTAGAGTTGGAAAGGAGGTAGGATATTGCTCTTCTCATGAGATTCCCTCCCCCATGGAAAAGATAACAGCTTGGCTCTTTGTGTTAAATAGCTGTCTGGAAGCCTCAAAGTGCTGAATGAGCTTTAGGGTAGGGAAGGCTGTGCCTCCCCAATCAGCCTAGCCCTGCCCCCTATCTGACCTTCACCCACTTCCTGCCCCCCAACTGCCCCCCTCAGAATCCCCAACTGCTCCTCTCGGAGTCCCTGACCCATCCTGCTCCTTGTCTCCCTCTCTCCATTCATGGTGCCTGATAGAGTGTGAGGCTACATTAACAACAAAATGTTAACCCTTGAGGGCTCTGTCGAGTGCTAGTTCATTATTTAGCAGTAAGGCATTCCCTGGGAAATATGCCACCCTCTGGCTTTACCACCTCAACCAAACTTTACAATTGTCATTGCTGTGTACAGTATTAAATTGTTTGTTTAAAACTTATACTGTGTGTATGTGTATGTATATATAAAATATGGTCTTGTCTGGCAAAAAAAAATTCCCTGGAACCTAACCCCACCATTTACAATAATTCTTATGGGGAAATTGGATTCACTTAATATCATTTTGCTTAAAGTAGCATTTTTCAGGAACATAACTACATTAAGTGAGGAGTTACTGTATAATGTTATCCCCCTGTTAATATTCCTGTGACATTGGTTTATCAGAGTTAATGCTTTTTGTATATTTTTTTATTATTTCATTATCAATTACAGAAAAAACTGTGTTATCTGGCACTTTATCATACTGGAAAGCTCTATTAACCGGCATTTCTGATCTGTCCCAATACAAAATCTTCAATCTAGTAACCGGGACTAGTATATTGCCCAGAAGGTTATGCAATTGCACATTCTGCACTCTACTTTTATGCAAAAGAGGCAGAAGACAAGTAAGCAAGGTGATATCAGAGATGTATTAAAAAAAAAGCAGCTTCCAGAGTGTCATAGGGTCATTACAGATTTAGCCTAATCTCTTACATCTTCTACATTTACGATAATTGATGTTGATTATGATGACCCTGAAGCACTGCAAGATCCTGAAGTGTCTTCTGAATCATCAAAGATGAAATTATGTTCAGTATAGTTTTAGTGTTCAATGTATTTTTAGTGATCTGGGTGTACGCCCTCTGCTGCCCTTAGTGATATGTAGTGTTATAAGATAACCTACTGTATGGAAAATTTTACCTGCATACACCTAAGTGCTTCAAGAAACCAACCACTTTGCAGTGCAGTACTACTACTGGATTGATGAATACGTGTCTACTATTCTATACTTTATCCATTTTATTGTATTCTAATTCTTTGAAAATTGGTATTCCATTGTAAGTGTAACTCTTAGTTAACTGGAATATTTGATTAACTGGCACCCCCATTCCCCCAACATGCCAGATAATAAAGCTTTTACTGTAGTTTCAGTTACTTTTCCATCTCAAATATGTATTTTTTGTGTACATGTATGCATGCATACTTACACATACACACACACCCCTACCTTTCCTTGATAAGTCCCTAAGGAGCTGTGCCAGCACTTCAGCCATCATACAATTATTTTATTTTGATTTATAAAGTTTCCCTTGGGAGCTTTCTCAAACCACAAGAGCCTGCAGTTTAAAATAAAAAAGTACGAAACAGAGATACCCATCAACTACAAAAAGGTTCCTGCTATTGGATTAACTCAAGTAACTTTCCAACCATTTCCCCCTTCAATTTTATTGAAAAAATCCTTTTCACAATACACTGCAAGATACTTGGGTCTTCTTTAACGGTGTAAAATTATACTTGGAGTCCAATTAGGGGCGGCTCCAGGTACCAGGACAGCAAGCGCGTGCCTGGGGCAGCAAGCCAGTGGGGGCGGCGTGCTGGTCGCCATGAGGGCGGCAGTCAGGCAGGCTTCGGCGGCTTACCTGCAGGAGGTCCCCTGGTCCTTTGGCAGCAATTTTGTGGTGGGTACGCCAAAGATGCGGTACCAGCAGATTACCCAGAGAAACGCCACCGAATCCAAGTGACCAGCGAACTGCCCGCAGGGCCGCTGAAGGCTGCCTGACTGCCGTGCTTGGGGTGGCAAAAAACATAGAGCCGGCCCTGTCCAATCCTTTCAACAAACTCTAGAAAATATTCAAGAGAGAATGATCTTTTATTGGTCCCTGGGACAGTCTTTTTTCTATTTATCTATTTTCTTCACACACATCCCTGTATCCAGGGACGGCTCCAGGCCCCAGCACGCCAAGTGCGTGCTTGGAGCGGCATGCTTCGGGGGGCGCTTTGCCGGTCGCCGGGAGGGTGGCAGGCAGGGTGCCTTCGGTGGCATATCTGCGAAGGGCACGCCTGAGGGAGGTCCACCAGAGCCGTGGGACCAGCAGACCCTCCGCAGGCACACCTGCGGGAGGTCCACCGGAGCCACGGGACCGCCGAGCAGCAGAGCGCCCCCCACGGCATGATGCCATGCTTGGGGTGACGAAATGTCTAGAGCTGCCCCTGCCTCTGTCTGTCACCTTAAGCATTTCCATACAGACCGTAATCATTGTATGTAAGAGAGGAGTATCAAACATCCAGCTGCCAAAAGTATTTGTGTGCGCCCTCTGGCATGTCCAGATTCTGCAGAATCTAAGCTTTCATTTGTTAGGGAAGGGAACCTTCCAAATGCAAGGTGAGTCTGGTTCAGTGGTGTCTGCAGAAAGCCCTGCTCCCTTTCCTCTTGCGGTGGGGTTTCTACTGAATCCCTATGGCACTATACATGCCAGCCTGACTGTGTCATTGCTAGTCCTTGTAGCAGAGGGGATGGGAGGAAAGGGAGTAATGGCTGCGTGAACTGCTGCAGCAGAGGACATGCTGCGGGAAGACAGGAGGAGAAAAACAGAGGCAGGGGAGGGACACCTGGAAAGAAGGGTGGGGAAGATGCCCAAAGGGTGAAAAAAAAGCAGCAGATTTTACCAGGAAGTGATGGCACAAGTGACTAATGGTGGTCATTAAAAGTATCAGGATTGGCTTTCAGAGATGTTGAGACTCCAACTGAGGGGAATGGAGCATCCTAAGCCTGGCCATTCTCCCCCTGCTTTGAGCAGGGGATTGGACTAGATGACATCCTGAGGTCCCTTCTAATCCTGGTATTCTATGATTCCTTAACCCCTAGTCCCCAGACACTTAATACCCCTAGCAGCCAGCTGCCCCAATCTGCTTCCCACCACCCCCAATCCTGCTTCCTGGGTATCTCGGGAAATCCTAGCTGTAATGCCCTCCTCTAGTGCTGCTCCTGAGGCTGGCGGCCTGAGGTAGCGGTTAAGGGGACGGGGGATCTTTCAATCCAGGGAGATAGAGATGTTCTCCCTCCCTGCACGGTCCTGGCAGGAGGCAGAAGAGCTCGGTAGCTCAGCAGCGAGTTCAGCAGCACTTAAAAGGGGCTGGCTGAGGTCTCCCCTGCTCTGCCTGGGGTTTGCCAGACCAGGCACAGGCCGAGGGTCACTGATCAGTTTGGGGCTGATTATGGCTGCCTCCTCACCCCACAGCTGGGCAGCCGGGTACTCTTGAGCCCAGTTCCACGCCCGCCCGCTGGAATCGATGAACGTATGGTTCATTTCTGCCATCCAGTCAGGGGGCTTGGAGAGCATCTCTGCCTCATGGACCCTCTCATGCCTCGTGAGGCTGGAGAGCTGAGTGAAGCTTTTGCTGCACACGGAGCATTTAAACGGTTTCAGGTCCATGTGGGTGATCTGGTGCCTGGCCAGGATGGAGCGCTTGACAAAGCTCTTCCCACAGTGGGTGCATTTATGGGGCTTCTCAGCTGTGTGATGTTTGAGGTGCGCCCGGAGATTTGATCTCTGAACGAAGCATTTACCACACTCCTCACATGTGTATGGCTTTCCCCCTGCATGGCTAATCTGGTGGAGGAGCAGCTCTGAGCTCTGACGAAAGCATTTCCCACAATCCGGACAGAGAGTGGGTTTCTCGTCTGCGTGGATTCTCTGATGCTCAGAAAGGGCTGAGCTCACCCCGAAGCTTTTCCTGCAGTTGGAGCACTGGTAGCATTTCTGCCCTTTGTGGATTCTCTGATGTGTGACGAGGCCTCTGCTGTCCCTGAACCTTCTCCCGCAGTCAGGGCATGTGCAGAGTTTCTCGTCCAACGGAAATCTCTGATGTGCGAGAAGGGAGGAGCTTTCCAGCTCCTCCTCCTTTGCATGCAGGTGCTTGTGTCTTGCTAAATGGGACCTCACACTGAAGCTCTTCCTGCAGTCCGGGCACTCGTAAGGCCTCTCTCCTGTGTGGGTCCGGCGGTGCCTCATGAGGTCTGAGTTGTTACTGAAGCATTTCCCACAGTCGGGGCATTTATGGGGTCTCTCTCCTGTGTGGATTCTCTGATGATGAATAAAGTTTGAGCTCTCGCTGAAGCTTTTCCCACAGTCCAGGCACTTGTAGGGTCTCTTTCCTGTGTGCAGTCTCTGGTGGGTGATCAGCTGTGAGCTCACGCTGAAGCTCTTCCCACAGTCACTGCATTTGTAGGGCTTCTCTCCTGTGTGCAGCCTTTGGTGTCTAACAAGGGCTGATTTCTGGCTAAAGCTTTTCTCACAGTCAGGGCATTTATTGGGCCTCTCTCCAGGGTGGATTGTCTGCTGAACACTAAGTTCTGAGCTCTGTCTACAGCTCTTCCCAGACACCGTGTGTGTATCTCCATTTTCACCTCCTTTCCTTTCTCTCAGACAGGCTGAGATGTCTTTTGGTTTCTTGAGTCCTTCCCCACAGCAAGTGGGTTTTCTCTCTCCCTTCCCTTGCTGGTTTTTCTGATGCTTCTCCAGCCTGCACTGACTCTCACAGGCTTCTCCCTGCTCATGACTCTGGGAAACATCCCTTTCAGCTCTTCCCAATAACATCCCAGGTGGTTCCACTTGCTCAGGACCTTCCTGCTTCTCACTCACTGTCTCGTCACCTGCTGGAACAGAGAGAGAATCCAGACAGGAGTCAAGCCCTATGCCAAGGAGACAGAGAACCTCAGAGAGGGGATCAGGAAGTGGGGGAACAAATCCAAATAACAAATGGAGAGACTGGAACATCAGGAGATGAATCCCCTGGAGGAAATGGGGAAGGGACATTCCCACCCAAACACTCAGCTGTCAGGAAGGGTGGATGGGAAGCTATGATAAGTGACATCTGTGATGAGAATACGACCCCTGTGGGGGATAGTCCCGGGGAAAGCAGAACTGGGGGAACATATGGGGTGCTGGTGGGAATCCCTCATTTTTACTTTACTTGCTGAGGGCTACCAAGTTAGTTTAACCTCACCTGAAATCTCCTGTTCCTCACAGCCCTGGAGATCTGGGACCCACAACTCTTCCCCTTGTTCCATCTGAGAGCTCACATTGGAGCTGTCAATAAGTAATCCTTCTAGGAGAAAACACACAAACAACTGAGATCAGGGTTTATTCCATTTCTTTAAAATAAAGTGTTACACATGGTTTTAACCCAGCCCTATTCCATGCTGAGGGGCATGAAAGCCAAACAGATAGGAACTTGGTCATGGAGACCCTTTGTGAGAGACAAATGTCTGCTGAGGAATGTATTATTCCCCTTGTAGATTTTAAGGCCAGAAGGAATCATTATGGTCAATTCATCTGATGTTAGGAGAGGCAGGGAACCAAAAGAGCATTCTAAAGCACACACTATCTATGAGATACAGAGCAACCCCCATCCCACTGGTGTCATGGTTCAAGGCTTCCTGCCCACAAAAGAGAGAATCCCACTTTGTTTTCTGAGTGTGGATTTTTCATGCAAGTTCCTTAAAACCAGATGCTCTCAAGTGAGGACATGGATCTTAAGTAGCCTCTTGTTGCATTCAGCAAGCATAAGAGCTTTGCTCTCACAATTCTGTACAAGCTCTCCCCTCCCTCCACTGTTCATAGACTCCAGGCCAGAAGGGACCATTGTGATCTAGTTTGACCTACTGTAGGGGTATGTCTACACTATGGGATAAATTTGATTTAACATAAACTGGTTTTATAAAACAGATAGTATAAAGTCGATTGCGCGCAGCCACACTAGGTACATTAATTCGGCGATGTGCGTCCATGGTCCGAGGCTAGCGTCGATTTCTGGAGCGTTGCACTGTGGGTAGCTATCCCATAGCTATCCCATAGTTCCCACAGTCTCCCCCGCCCCTTGGAATTCTGGTTTGAGAGCCCAGTGCCTGATGGGCAAAAATCGTTGTTGCGGGTGGTTCTGGGTACAGCCTCACCCTTCCCTAAGTGAAAGCAGCAGACAACCCCCTCGTGCCTTTTTCCTGGGTGAACTGTGCAGACGCCATGGCGCTGCAAGCATGGACCCCACTCAGATCAACACTGCGATTGTGAACGTTGTAAACACCTCATGCATTCTTGTGCAGTCTGTGGTGAACCATGAACTGCAAAGCCAGGCGAGGAGGAGGCGGCGGCTACGGCAGCGCAGCGACGAGAGTGATGAGGACATGGAAACTTAATTCTCCTTAACCGCAGGCCCCTGTGCTTTGGAGCTCCTGCTAGTAATGGGGCAGGTTCTACCCACTGAAGGCCGATTTTGGGCCCGAGAAACAAGCACAGACTGGTGGGACCGCATAGTTTTGCAGGTGTGGGACGATTCCCAGTGGCTGCGAAACTTTCGCATGCATAAGAGCACTTTCATGGAACTTTGTGACTTGCTTTCCCCTGCCCTGAAACGCCATAATACCAAGATGAGAGCAGCCCTCACAGTGGAGAAGCGAGTGGCAATAGCCCTGTGGAAGCTTGCAACATCAGACAGCTACCGGTCAGTCGGGAATCAATTTGGAGTGGGAAAATCTACTGTGGGGACTGCTGTGATGCAAGTAGCCAAAGCAATCACTAAGCTACTGCTATAAAAGGTTGTGACTCTAGGAAACATGCAGGCCATAGTGGATGGCTTTGCTGCAATGCAATTCCCTAACTGTGGTGGGGCGATAGATGGAACCCATATCCCTATCTTGGCACCAGTGCACCAGGCCACCCAGTACGTAAACCGCAAGGGGTACTTTTCAATGGTGCTGCAAGCAATGGCGGATCACAAGGGACGTTTCACCAACATCCACGTGGGATGGCCAGGAAGGGTTCAAGACGCTCGTGTCTGCAGAAGCACTGCTCTGTTTAAAATGCTGCAGCAAGGAATTTACTTCCCAGACCAGAAAATAACTGTTGGGGATGTTGAAATGCCTGTAGTTATCCTGGGGGACCCAGCCTACCCCTTGATGCCATGGCTCATGAAGCCATACACAGGCAGCCTGGACAGTGGTCAGGCGCTGTTCAACTACAGGCTGAGCAAGTGCGGAATGGTGGTAGAATGTGCATTTGGCCGTTTAAAGGCGCGCTGGTGCACATTACTGACTCGCTCAGACCTCAGCCAAACCCATGTCCCCTTTGTTATTGCTGCTTGCTGTGTGCTCCACAATCTCTGTGAGAGTAAGGGGGAGACCTTTATGGTGGGGTGGGAGGCTGAGGCAAATCACCTGGCTGCTGATTACGCGCAGCCAGACACCAGGGCAATTAGAAGATCACACCGGGAAGCGGTGCGTATCAGAGAAGCTTTGAAAACGAGTTTCATCACGGGCCAGGGTATGGTGTGACTGCTGTGTTTGTTTCCCCTTGATGAACCCCACCCCCTTGATTAACTCATTCCCTGTAAGCAACCCACCCTCCCCCTTCGCTTATAGCTTGCTTAAGAAAATGAAGTCACTATCGTTTAAAAATCATGTATTCTTTATTAAAAAGTTCATTATAAAAAGAGGGAGAGAACTGGCAAGGTAGCCCGGGTGCGGTTTGGGAGGAGGATAGGAGGGAAGGAAAAGGCCACTAAAATCATTTCAATGTAATGACAGCCTTTTGGTTGGACTGTCTACAGGGGTGGAGTGGGCTGGTGCACAAAGCCTTCCCCCACGCATTCTTACACGTCTGGGTGAGGAAGATATGGAACATGGTGAATACTGAGGGTGGTGACACAGGGGCTGCAGCGGCACTCTATGACCTCGCTGCTCTTCCTGAAGCGCCACCAGACGTCGGAGGATGTCAGTTTGATCACGCAGCAGCCCCAGCGTTTCATTCCGCCACTGCTGATCTTCCTGTCTACACCTCTGATCTTCCTGCCGCCACCTCATCTCGAGCGTCTCTCCTGTCCTCACGTTCACTGGCATCCTTCCTGTAATTTGATACCACGTCCTTCCACTGATTCAGATGAGCTCTTTCATTGCGGGTTACTTCCATGATTTCAAAGAACATTTCGTCTCGCGTCCTCTTCTTCCTCCGCCTTATCTGAGCTAGCCTTCGGGATGGAGTAGGGAGGCTTGAAAAATGTTCAGCTGCATGAGGGAGGGAAAAAAGGAAGAGAAGTATTTAAAAAGATACATTTCACAGAACAATGGTTATACTCTTTCACAGTGAACAACACTATTCACCTTACACAGCACATGTGATTTCACTACAAGGTCGCATTTTGCATCTTAACTTTGAGTGCCTGGGCTCTGGTGTTACAGATCTCACAGACGCAGGTCCGGGCATCAGAATTTAGCTTGCATGCGGCCATGGTAAGCCATTGTCTTTCGGCTTCAGCAGCCTTCACTTCCATTCACAGAAGCCACCCCCATCCCCCCTCCAATTCTCTAGGATGATCGCTTTACCCCCTCCCCCCACCGCATGGCTGGTATCATGGAAGATCACTGCTAATCACCCTCCTTTCCCCCCCACCGTGTGGCTGGTAGCTGGGAAGATTCCTGCTAGCCAAACGCAAGAAAGCTCAGTGCTATCCTTCCTCCCCTCCCCCTGCTTGGCTACATGCAAGGAAGGATTTCTTGTAAGCAACAGGCAAACACCCCTGTAGGAAAAAGGCCATCTCTGTCCCCTTAATTAAATTCCTGAATTTCAGCCAGGTTACTATGAACGATATCACTCTGCTGAGGATAACAGAGCGAGATAAAGAACGGATGTTTCTTGAATGCCTGAAATCACCGGGACCATACGCAGCTATGCTTTGTCATGCAATGATACCCGATTACTTGCTACATGCGTGGCGTGGTAAAGTGTCCTACCATGGTGGACGGAACAAGGCTGCCTTGCCCAGAAACCTTCTGCAAAGGCTTTTGGAGTACCTCCAGGAGTGCGTCATGGAGATGTCCCTGGAGGATTTCCGCTCCATCCCCAGACATGTTAAACTTTTCCAGTAACTTTACTGCCCGCGAATGCATCCCAAGCCCTCAGGGCAAATCAATCATTAAAAAAAGCTTCCTTTTAAACCATGTTTTATATTTACAAAGGTACACTCACCAAAGGTACACTCACCAGAGGTTGCTTGCATGGCTTCACTGTCTGGGCTAGTGGCTTGGGAGGGCTGGGAGGGTAATTCCGTCTGGGTCAGAAAAAGCTCCTGGCTGTTGGGGCTAACAGAGCACTGTGTGCTCTCTTCAAGCTCGTCCTCCTCTTCCTCCTCCTCACCTTCCCCATCCGCATAATCCTCAGGCATGGCTGAGATTACAACCCCCACCATGGAATCCAAGGGCGGGGGGGTAGTGGTGGCGCAGCCCCCTAAAATTGCATGCAGCTCAGTGTAGAAGTGGCATGTTTTCGGCCCTGCCCCAGGCCTTCTGTTTGCCTCTTTGGTTTTCTGGTAGGCTTGTCTGAGCTCCTTCACTTTCACTCTGCACTGCACTGAGTCCCTGGTGTGGCCTCTCTCCTTCGTGGTCTTGGAAATTTTTTCAAAAGTTTTTTCATTTCGTCTTTTTGAACGGAGTTCTGTTAGCACTGAATCCTCTCCCCATATAGCGATCAGATCCAGTACCTCCCGTGTGGTCCATGCTGGAGCTCTTTTTCTATTCCCAGGAGACTGCATTGTTACCTGTGCTGATGAGCTCTGCGTGGTCACCTGTGCTGATCAGAGCTCCACGCTAGCCAAACAGGAAATGAAATTCAAAAGTTCGCGGGGCTTTTCCTGTCTACCTGGCCAGTGCATCCGAGTTCAGATAGCTGTCCAGAGCAGTCAGTGGTGCACTGTGGGATACGGCCCGGAGGCCAATACCATCGATTTGCGGCCACACTAACCCTAATCCGATATAATAATACCGATTTTAGCACTACTCCTCTCGTTGAGGAGGAGTACAGAAACCGATTTAAAGAGCCCTTTATATCGATTTAAAGGGCATCGTAGTGTGGACGGGTGCGGCGTTAAATCGGTTTAATGCTGCTAAAATCGGTATAAACACGTAGTGTAGACCAGGCCTAGGACACAGACCAGAGAACTGCCCCACAATAATTTGTGACAAAGTTCCTCCTCTACCTTCGTGGGTCCTGCGCTTATTGGTGGATTTGCTTGCCTCCGAGATTCATGGCAGCCCTCAGTTTGCAGGGGCGGCTCTAGCTTTTTTGCCACCCCAAGCATGGCAGGCAGGCTACCTTTGGCAGCGTGCCTGCGGGAGGTCTACCAGACCCACCGCTTCGGCATTCTTGCTGCCGAATTGCTGCCAAATCCACAGGACCGGCAGACCTCCGGCAGGTGCACCGCCGAAGGCAGCCTTACTGCCGCCCTCACACCAACCGGCAAGCCTTCCCTCCATGGCTTGCTGCCCCAGGCACGCACTTGGAGCGCTGGTGCCTGGAGCCGCCACTATCAGTTTGGCCGCTTTCATGGCTCAGATCTGCTGTTTTACTCAGATAATTTCATCACCGGCCAGCAGGGGGAAAAGGAAGGAGAACAATCCCTACAGTCTCTGCTGATCCACCATGTGGGTTGGGGAACAGCCCAGAGACGTTCCCTCTGGTGGAACCTACAGTCCAGGTCTAAAAATCGACTTCTATAAAATTGACCTAATTTCGTAGTGTAGACATACCCTATTACTTTCACTGGCCACAGCACGTCACCTTTGGCAACCCCAGCTGCTCTGCTCAGCCTAAAAGCTGCTACACTTCCAGGGACACTGATTTTGAGTACCTCACATGTCATGTGCCCACGGTGAGACGGTTATGGGTCTTAAGAGGTGCTGGACCCAATGGGAACTGCGGCTGCCCAAGGTGTCAAGCTGGGTTCCTAAAAAACGGAGGCTATCACTGAGGCCACTTTTTAAAAATGTGTGCCATTAAATGGTCAGCTAAGAAAGATTTAACACAAGCATGACCTATTATTACAGGTGTAATTACTATTCTGGTGTACAGTTAGCAGCTAGGAAGACATTCATGTGCATTTGTCAGCTCCTAGAAGGACCTTGGCTTAAATTTGGAAGCTAGAAGCATAAATACTTTAAAGCAATTCCTTTCACTGTTTTGGGAAAGTTACTGTTAACTCTGTGAGGGTCATTTCAAGGCAGTTCCCAGGAAAGAGGAAAATAAAGTTCATAACAAAACCTGGCAGGTGTCACAAAGTGGCACTGTTCAACACAGTCTCCAAACCCTTTTCCTAGGCATGTGAGCAAGTTTTGACTCTAGGGATGATATATT